>NW_015386879.1:314822-390144 GCF_001527695.2 Protobothrops mucrosquamatus
AGAGAGAGAGAGAGAGAGAGAGAGAGAGAGAGAGAGAGAGAGAGAGAGAGAGATTATGTTACTTGATGTGAGTTATCTTTTTAATGTACTAAGTACTACAAGTATGCCTATTTGTAAAATGGGAATATGTATTTTTTTTCAATGCATAGGACCCAATCTCTTCCCCCAGTTTCAAAATGAACTTGATGCTATAGGAGAAGTTCAGGCAGAGATGAGGTAGGGTGGAGTTAAGCGAGTCATCAGCTTAGAAACATTGCGTTCCCACAAGTGCTCCAAGGCCAACCCCTCCTGAATTCCATTGACCCTTATCTGGCACCAAATTAGTATGGAACTTTAGTTGATCAGATTCTTCTGTATAGGCTTGAATAAATCTTCTATGCTGAAACCTTACAAATTGTCCTGATTCTTCACGCCTGACCGATGCCCCATAAATTACTCTGAGGATACAAACACTGCTATAGAAACTCTTTTCTGGTTCCATCAAACATGGTTTATGAAGCTTAAAATGGATACCAAAGTGGACCGTTACTGTTTTGATATAAGATTAATTCATTTTAGTCATTTTGTACTGGATGATGTCTTACCGACATTGTTTTTTTCCTAATAGCGGTAATTAAAATCTACATGTATTTCTACCCATGAACTCTGTTATCTTCTTATATTTTCTTTAGCTGAATGGACAAGACAAATCATTTATCGTTTAACATTAGAAAAATAATGGAAACTTACACCATTGGTTCTGCCAAGCCTTGGGAAAAGATAGTTGCAGAGTGCAACTATTTTTTTTTATTGGGAAAGTTATTTTTTTTGGTCATGATATATTCCATATAGGATTTCTGAATATGTCAATTTTTAATTGTAAGCTGCCCATAGTCATTGAGGAGTTGGACAAACTTGGAATTGAGTTAAGTAAATAAAAATCACTTGAGAGTTACACTGTTTTTGCCTCTTCCAGGTGCACAGCTTTAAGAAGCCTTACTCCGTTGTTTTCATGACCCTGCACTTGCTGAATCAAAAATGGAGCAGATGGACTGTAAACCTTACCAGCCTCTATCCAAAGCTAAGCATGAAATGGATCTAGCTTATACGAGCTCTTCAGATGAAAGTGAAGATGGGAGAAAAGCAAGACAGTCCTACGAGTCGAGAGAAACCCTGAATGAATTTGGACAAGATCTCAGACTCAACTACAACAGCCATAGCCGAAAAGGAAAAGGAGTTGATGAATCCACTCAAGGTACGTTGAACCATCTATTGTGACAAGTAGCATATGCACATTCACCCCGTAGCTTTTCTTCCTGTACAGTGGTACCTTGGTACTCATCATTAATTGTTTCTGGGAGGAGCAATGAGTACCAAAAATGATGAATACCAAACAAATATTTCCCATAAGGAATAATGTAGTAAGTCACAAGGCAGCCAACACTGACAAGTGTGGAAATGCATTGAGTGGAAATGCATTGGAAACTAACCGAAGAGAGAAGCAACCTGGAATTAAGGAGAAACTTCCTAACAGTGAGGACAATTAACTAGTGGAACAGCTTACCCCCAGAAATCATGGGCGCTCCCATCACTGGAGGTTTTTAAGAAGAGGCTAGACAATCACTTGTCTGAGATGGTATAGGTTCTCCTGCTTGAGCAGAGGGCTGGAGTAGAAGACCTCAAAGTTCCCTTCCAGCTCCTATCCTATCCTATCCTATCCTACCCTATTCTATTCCATAATTCTATTCTATTCCATTACTCTGCTCTACTCTGCTCTACTCTGCTCTACTCTACTCTGCTCTGCTCTGCTCTGCTCTACTCTGCTCTACTCTACTCTACTCTACTCTACTCTGCTCTATTTTATTCTATACCACATTTGATGATTTTCAAACCAATTGAGAAACCAAGATACCACTATACTTTACATGACCACCTATGGAAATTGCTTTCTATTCCTAAATCATACTGAGCACTTGATTCCATTTTTATGCTAAAAATTGCCAGCCTCTAGGGCTAACTTTATATGCAAGAATGCTGTTACAGCCTTTGATAGTCTATATGCATTTTTAGACAGTGCTGCAGCTCAGGACTTTGTTGGGAAGTGTGGACATCTATCTAGAAAAATGGAAATGGAAGCTGGGATGGCAAAGTTAAACCTCAGAGCTCAAGAAGCTGGCAGGGATCAGCTTTAGTAGTTTCCCTCCTGACAAAAGTTCATTCACCCTACCACTCATTTTTGAAAATGGGCAACCCATCTCCATGCTTGAAATTTCACAAGAACTTCTACAGCCTGCTTACAAAAGTCCTAATGTGCTTACTGTGCTTACTTCAGTGGAACAGCCTGTCTCCTGGAGTTATGGGTGCTCCATCACTGGAGGGTTTAAAAAATAGACTGGATAACCATTTGACTGGGATGGTATAAGGCAGTGATGGCGAACCTTTTAGAGACCGAGTGCCCAAACTGCAACCCAAAACCCACTTATGCATCTTCGGGTGCCGGGTGGGTGTGGCCCATTGGGTGGGTGTGGCTGCAGTGGTAACAGCAGACTGGGTGGGACTAAAAAGTTCAATCAATTCCAACTTTGTAAGATCTTTTTTTTCCCTGTGAGAAGTTGAAATTGATTGATTGAACCTTTTTTTTTTCTTTGCACACCGCGGCGGAGGCCTAAAGCGAAAAGGTTTTATAAAACCCAGCTGAAGGCCTAGGACTGGGGTGACAGCGCGTGTGCCCAAGAGAGGGCTCTGAGTGCCGCCTCTGGCACCCGTGCCATAGGTTCGCCACCACTGGTATAAGGCTTCCTGAATTGAGTAAGAGGCTGGACTAGAAGACCTGCCTCCAGAAGCGGTGAACAACCTGCCTCCAGAAGCGGTGAACGGGCCAACACTGGAAGTTTTTAAGAAGAAACTTGACAGCCATTTGTCCGAAATGGTATAGGGTTTCCTGCCTGAGCAGGGGGTTGGACTAGATGACCTCCAAGGTCCCTTCCAACTTTATCATTATTATTATTATTATTATTATTATTATTATTATTATTATTATTATTATTATTATTATTATTATTATTATTATTATTATTATTATTACCTCTGAGGTCCTTTCCAGCCTCATGATTCTATGTTCTTTACTAGTCCTCAAGGCTTCTTACGTTAGGATTAGGACTTTCCTAGTCATAGTATCCCATGGAGGGTCAGGCTGATTCAATCTTTATCATGTTCTCAAAGGAAATGGAGATTTCAATGAATTTGAATACAATTCTGTCTTGATTATTTTGTAATGTTGATTTTTACATCACTGGTTCAAGCAATACATTGTTTCAGAAGATCCTGGCAGGCAAAAATAAAAAAATTGTGAATACATATAGTGCTATAATATTGATATGCTTTTGGCATGATATTTTTCCACTAAAAGAAGGTGCAAAAATTCTCTTTGATCTACACTCACTACTTGAAAGAGATTTTTGTATCTCATCTTCTGTTTTGAGAAAACATTGAAATGTGTTTCTTAAAAGAGGATTTTTTTTGTTTGTTTTCCTAGCTGATTTCTATCACGTTTGTTTGTCGGCATCTTTAAAAAAAATTGACACTGAATACTGAATAGATTTATTGGGAGACCATTATTTAAGTTAACATTCTATACAAGTGTCGCAGAAAATCAAATACCGGTGGTTGTTTTTTTGTTTTTGTTTTTTCTGGAGTGCTGAATGCACGATAAATTGCAGCTTTGCAGAAGCTTTTGTTAGAAACTGATCACCGCAGAGAAAACTAAGATTGAATGAATACAAATAAATGAAAAAAAGAGAGAGAACTTTTTCTTTAAAATGTAAAACTTTTTCCAGGATGATTTACAAGTAGCATTTAAAACTAGCCAAGAGAAATGTGTATTGATGATTGGTGAACCACCAATCAAGCGTTTAATGAAAGAAGATCACTATGTATATGTATAAAAAAAATTGCAGTCTTAACCCAAAGAATTTAAATTCTCTCTGATTTCTTTCCTGTTTATCCTACCTAGAACCCAAGATTGAAGCAAAGGTGGGACTTATCATGACTTGGAATTTGCAACCCAAACTGTAACTAGTTACTTATGGGGGGGATGGAGATGACCACCACCCCCTAAAGTAGGCCATGATTTTTTTTTCTTTTTACTTCTGGGTGGAGTTGGGGAGACTGGGTGGAGATGCCCTTCCTGACACCTACATGAAGTTCACAGCAGATATTTTATCTTTGTGCCCTGAGAAAGAAACATCTGGCAATACCTAGGATTGAAGTCTCAACCTTCTAAGTGGGAGGCGAGCATCTTCACCACTAGGCCACCACGCCTCTAGCAGAATAAAACCTGCAGGGACTCCTTTACCTTTTTTAAAAAAAACATGGATAAATACCAAATTGGAGAAGATTAACCTTTCCTCTCTCTCATCTTGTTGTTGCAACTAAAAAGATAATTTCTGATCGAGGAGAGTGTTTGAAAGTGAGATGTTTTGGACCCTTTACTGAAATCTTCCCTTCAATTCTGTTATTTTATGTTATTGGTGTCCAAAAGATCAAACTATCTGATAACTACAGAGAGAAAAAAGAGAGTACATCCAAACACAGCCAAGTTATGAGGTGACTGTTGCTCTAAATGGCTCCTACTCCAATTACAGAGTGAATGTGAGTTTTATGGGTTTTAACCGTGTGTCAAGGTTCCAACTGATGAGTCCAATGAAGTAAGCATAGCTGAGATATTCCAATCTCTAATGCAAAACTTTATTGAGCACACTATATCGGCTCTCATGAATAGAAAACCAGCTCTGGCTAAATTGGCACCAGAACAATAAATTAAAAGTATAGAAACTCCCCTTCCCCCTGACAATGCAAGTCACGTTCCCCAATGAAGCATCAGACAATTGTTATGAGAGAAGTCTTTCATTGCTTCATAAATAATCTGAGTGGTCTTGATTCCCAGACCTTGATTCACACCTGCAAATGCACATTCCATCATCCCCCTCTCCCCCTTGGATCTGTAGGCAAGCCGAGAAACAGAAATGGCCGAAGCATCATGAGGTTTCTTTGAAAGCTTGACACCATGTCTGTGAGTTTGTTGTTGTTGTTGTTCGTTGCGAAGTCATGTCCGACCCATCGCGACCCCATGGACAACGTTCCTCTGGGCCTTCCTGTCCTCTACCATCTTCTGGAGTCAGTTTCAGCTCACGCCTCCTGCTTCAGTGACTCCATCCAGCCACCTCATTCTCTGTCCTCCCCTTCTTCTATTGCCCTCCATCTTTCTCAGCATTAGGCTCTTCTCCAATGAGTCCTTCCTTCTCATTAGGTGGCCAAAGTACTTGAGTTTCAACTTCAGGATCTGGCCTTCTAAAGAGCAGTCGGGGTTGATCTCTTCTAGGACTGACCGGTTTGAATGCCTTGCAGTCCAAGGGACTCGCAGGAGTCTTCTCCAGCACCATAGTTCAAAGGCCTCCATTCTTTTGCACTCAGCCTTTCTTATGGTCCAACTTTCACAGCCATACATTGCAACTGGGAAAACCATGGCCTTGACTATACGTACTTTTGTTGGCAGGGTGATGTCTCTGTTTTTTAGTATGCTGTCTAGATTTTCTGTGAGTTTAAGTTCAGCCTTATGACTGAGGAAGGGAACTAGGACATGGTAAAACTACAGTCAAATAGCAAAACCTCATTTTTGTTGATTTACTGAACAATGCAGGTTAGCTTTCCTCATCAGATTTGCATGTTATTTTGCAGTTTTTGAAACCCACTCAAATCTGCGGACTCTGGAAGGCATATGGCAGAATAGAAAAGAACTCTAAAGGAAGTTACCGGTAGTTGAAAGCAATATATTAAAAACAAACATTCCGAACAATTTTTAATGAGGTTAAGAGGATTTGCAAAGTTGTAGATAACTTTCTTTTTTTAACATTGTAATATGGAAACCAATAAAGGGAGAAATACTGATTTGGTTTCTCTCCCCCCCCCTTCAGTGAAGTGTTAATTTGATACCTTGAGTTGAGATACTGATCTAGCATTAATGAATGAATGAATAACCAAATAATTTGGAGCAGGCTGTAGAGGCAATGGATTTTGATATTATCAAATAATTATATACGGGAAGCATGTTATCCTGATGAAATTAATTTTATAATCTGACTTGTTGTATTAGACACCAATGAATAGGAGGATTCTTGAGTCAGTGCAGTTATGAATTGGCATTTTACACAAAAGAATAATAAATTAATGTGCATTTCAGTACATTGCTAAATTGACTAGTAGATAAGTAGCAGTATTTAAAAATAACAAACAACAAAAGCTAATGAATATAGTGTTGGAGGAATAAATAGAAGGCCAGTTGATTTTTTTTGTATGTGATTTGTGTGTGTGTGTATGAAAGAGAGAGAGAGAGAGAACATACCTATTGATACACAGGTTTAAATGGGTTATCTATAAAATTCGCCAGGATTTAGGAGTGGCTGGTTCAGATAGCTAGCTCATTAATTCAAAGCGAGTAGAGGAAAGAAGGCTTAGTTGTACATCACACACTTGGATGATTATTCTGTCTCTTGGATTTGTGCATTTATCCAGAACTATACAGCGTGAAGTAATTCTGGACCCAAAATCATAAGTCCTATTGGAATAGAATGGATCGTCCGGAGCTGACATCTAAAACAAAGAAAATAAGATGGAGAACTCACACTCTTATAAGAAGCCATGGCAGAACAGCCCCCCCGATAGCGTTTGTAACACTCAAAAAGCTCTTTTGCACCCATATTACAAGCATTTAAATCACACTGGATAACCAGAGACAATCCCATCCTTGCCAGTTGTTGTGACCCTGTCTTCAGTCATTGAGGAATTGCCACTTTGTATTTGATAATTCTCTCCAGATTAAAAGCTTAAAATCTATACACACACACACATCCCATCAGCCATAGAAGGAAGCCTTCCAGACCGGTTGGGTTACCAAGAGAAGATCTGTTGTGTGTGTTAGAGAGGGAGAAAAGACAGCTCAACAGAACTTAGCCAAGAAAATATCCTGAATCAAACCAGTTCGGTGAGAACATTGGAATTAGAGTCAGATTTCAGAGGGAGGATGAGGGCACCAAAAAATCAGAAGCTGTTTAAGAAGCTCGGACAGGAGAAGCAACCTGGAACGAAGGAGAATTGTTCCTGACAGTGAGAACAATTATTCAGTGGAATGGCTGGCCTTCACAAGTTGTGGACGCTCCATCACTGGAGGTTTTTAAGAAGAGACTGGACAGTCACTTGTCTGAAATGGTATAAGGCTTTCTGCTTGAGCTGGGGGTTGGACTAGAAGACCTCCAAGATCCCTTCCATCTCTGTTATTCTGTAACTTAATTAGTAGGCACAATGGAAGGAGGAGGGGAAAAACATAGACTCCTACAGAAGCAAGATAAATTTCCACAGGTAGTCCTCAACCTATGACCACAATGGATCCCCAAATTTCTGTTGCTACGTGGGACATTTGTTAAGTGTATTTGGCCCCATTTTACAACCTTTCTTGTCACACTCGTTAAGTGAATCACTGCAGTTGTTAAGTTAGTAACACGGCTGTTAAGTGAATCTGGCTTCCCCATGGACTTTGCCTGTCCAAAGGTCGCAAAAGGTGATCACATGACCCCGGGACACTGAGCCATCATAAATAGGATCCAAGCATCTGCATTTTGATCACGTGACCATGAAGCTGCTGCCACAGTCATAAATATGAAAATGGTCATAAGTCACTTTTTTTCAGTGCTGTGGTAACTTTGGTCACTAATGAAGTAAGCCAAGGACTCTCTGTATATTGCTATTGGAAGCTGAGAGAAGGAATGAGAAATCCATACAAGCCTATAAAAGCAAGGTACATAAAGTATAGAAATAAGTCATAGAAAGCTTGAGAGAGAGAGAGAGAGAGAGAGAGAGAGAGAGAGAGAGAGAGAGAGAGAAAATATACCCAGTCATAGATACATTCCAAAGTTATACAAACAGATGATTGATGTGCAAGTAAGAGCCGTGCGTATTTATAGAAAAACACCTGTGTTCCCATCCTCCATGAAAACAAATCTTTACTTTTGTATCATAAATCATCCCCTTCAACAAAGGGGGGGGGGAGGAAATCCTTCCTTCCTTTTCTGTATGTTTTTCCAAAAGGAACCCATCGCAAACAGGAAATTAAATGATTGTGACAAGACAGGACAATGTAGTCTGCTCTCGATGACCTTTCTCCATATCCTTTCAAATTCAAATTCAGAATAGTTCTGGAAGGGACTTAAGAGGTCTTCCAGTCCAACCCCCTGCTCAAGAAAGAGACCCTATATCATTTCAGACAAGTAGTTATCCAGTCTCTTCTTGAAAGCCTCCAGTGATGAAGCACCCACAATTTCTGAAGGCAAGCTCTTTCCACTGGTTAATTGTCCTCACTGTTAGGAAGTTTCTCCTTAATCCCGGATTGTTCCACTCCTCGGTTAGTTTCCATCCATTGTTTCTTGTCTTGCCTTCTGGTGCTTTGGAAAGTAGGTTGACTCCCTTTTCTTTGGGGTAGCCCCTCAAATAATGGAATGTTGCTATCATGTCACCCCTAGTCCTTCTTTTCTCTAGACTAGCCAGACCCAAATCCTGCAACAATTCTTCCTATCTTTTAGTCTCCAGGCCTTTCATCATCTTAGTCGCTGTTCTCTGCACTTTTTCCAAAGACTTTTTCCAAAGTCCTTCAGATACTGTATTTGAAGTCTCATTTTGTAATGTCACCATTCACCCTCTTCTTCTGCTCTGCAGTGGCGTTTAAGGAGCAGTCAAGTCCCCTCCTTCCTGCTCAGGCAGTCTCCAAGATACTGCTGTAATGTTCTAAATCGGGGTAGTCAACCTTGGCTCTTTTATGACTCATGGACTTCAATTCCCAGAATTCCTGAGCCAGCTTAGCTGGCTCAGGAATTCTGGGAGTTGAAGTCCACGAGTCATAAAAGAGCCAAGGTTGACTACCCCTGTTCTAAATTGAATGGCCGAGCCACTCTGGGCTCTGTTCCAGAATCAATAAGAAATTGCACCATTATTTTGATCTTAATAATACTCGAGTCCCTTTTACAATTCAGTTACACTTTGAAGACCATCAAACATGGAAACGGAAACGACTTCTCTGAGTAAAGCAGCCCTTATTTAAAAGGTGGTGGGGAGGAAGGGAAGACGGTGGATCAATGCAAGAACAGATGTAGTGAAAGCCATTGGCAAGCTAGAAACTAAGCACAAAATGGACAGGTAATGTGCAGCATTACGATTACTGAAGATAACGGAAAATAAATTAAACCTGAAAGATATATACCAGGCAAAGCGGGGGTGGGGGGAGGATTAATGGAAAAGACATGGAGGGTGGGAATCCTCCAAGCTAGTTAGATGGCATGCAAGTTAAGTAGGAGGCATGTATTATTTCCTAATGCAAAGGATTTAAAAAGTGACAGAAGAAATGAGCAAGAGTTTCTGAATTTTTAAAGAGGCAATTTGAAGTTGATGTTCACAGTTCCTGACTGGCCTTAATACTCCTAAATTAACCCATTAGACTAAACAGATTGCTCTGATATATATCTGGGAGGGTTTGAAAAGAAGACAAAGGGAAGCATGATAAAGAATTTGCTTGAATCTTCACATTTTTTTTAAAAAAAGGTTAGCTTTTGCATTTGGCATAGGTTTATTTTTAAATGCAAGCCAAAATTTATAACCCCTTTCTTCCGAGAAGAGAACAAAATGTTAGGTAAATACTGATTCTAGGTGACCCAAAGCTTAATTAAATACAAATTAGAAAATATTACCTGCAGTGGTTTTATCTCTGAAATAACCATGAAGTATTTGCACTCAGATGAAGCAGGAGCCATTTCTGAAAGGAAACATTTGGATAAGAGATGAAGAACAATTAAAATGTTTAATAAGGAATGAGAATCCCAGAACTGTAGCTGGTTAATAACTGAATAAAGACCAATCAAAATGATACAAAAAAGAGATTTGTGTTTCCAAATTCTTTCATCAAGAAAAAGGTTACAAAATGCAAAGGCTTGAGAAAAAAACAAAAAAAATAATTCTAGAAATAAGACTAGATGTAGTTCTGTTATTCAGGTTCAGCTCTAAGGAAGTGTTTTCATTTTGAAGCTGTAGCTCAGGCCCTTGATACTGTAGAATGGCTTTCTTTTTTTTATAACTGCTGTCCTTTCTCTACTTCACAAGGCCATCATTAGCAGCTGATCTATAGATCACCACAGTTCACTCAGTTCATTCAGTGTTATCTTTTTATGTTTTGGTTATCTATTTTGGTTATCAACTACTTCAGGTAGGAGAGCCCTCTGTCAGGTAAGATTTTGTCTAGAGGTATGAAATAACAAAGAACTCACTTCAGAAGAATAGCACTAGTACTTAGACTTATATACCATTTCATAATGCTTTTATATCCCTCTCTAAGCGGTTTATAGAGTCAGCATAGTGACCCCAACAATCTAGGTCCTCATTTTACCAACCTCAAAAGGATGTAAGGCCGAGTCATCCGTGAGCCAGTGACAATCAAACTCCTGGCTGTGGGCAGAGTCAGCCTGCAATACAGCATTCTAACCACTCCTAATGCAACATCCGATCAGTAATACCAATAGCACTTAGACTTATATACCACTTATATATGCCAGTGTTTTTACAGCCCTCTTTAAGCGGTTTACAAAGTCAGCCTATTGCCCCCAACAATCTGGTTTCTCATTTTACCGACCTCAGAAGGATGGAAGGCTGAATCATCCTTGAGCCAGTCAGAATCGAACTCCTGGCAGCAGGCAGAATTAGCCTGCAATACTGCATTTTAATCACTTCACCAACCTTGAGCTGGTCAGAATCAAACTCCTGGTAGTAACAGTGAGTTAGCCTGCAATACTCTATTGTAACCAATGCACTACTACGGCTCAGAGAGTCACCAGGTGTCATTCTTAGGTTTGGGCCTGACCAATAGTTATATTTAATTTAATTTAATTTATCTGAAGTCCTATTCATTTACACTTCTTTCATCTTAACTCTGCCACTTCTTTCTTCGCAGCCTCACCTGCTTCTCATTTATTCAGTAACATTCTCCTTCTATCGTATAAGCTACAGTCTCTCAGTAACTTTTGCAAAGTATGAAGGGGCACTTCCAAGTCCAGTTTGAGGACTATGCAATGACCTGAGACCTTACAATGTGCTTCTATATTAAGAGAAAATGATGGCAAGGCTGCGTATATTGGAAAAAAAATTATTAGGTTCTGTATAATGGTGCCAGAATAGACTTCACTTAAAAGTGCATCATGCCTTCTTTCCTTCTTTTGTGCTGTGTTACCCAGGGTAACAAATTGTTTTTATTTACAGATGAATTTCCAGGAAACTTTAATTCTCATGTCGCTTTGAAAAGTTTTCATTACTCATTTGTACTAGGAAAATAGGACATACATTTTTTTTCTTTTGCAAATTAAGTAGCGAAACAGCTTTGAAGTTTTCACAGAGATTCTCTGCTGTATAATAGCTTTTTCCCCTTTATTTATTTCTTGCATTTCAGATGTATTTATTTAATTTATTTCTGGCTGCAAAAATTTATTCTTTGACACTAGAAAGAGATGATGAGATTTTTTTTCAGAAAAACAAATCTAGGAGAAACATTATATGTATTGTATATAACATTACCTAGGGGAGAATAAAATGAAATCTAATACACACGTTGGAAAAAAAAATAAAATAGAAGGGGTCCTCGTTGCTCTCTGAGCTTGTTTTTTTTTCTTGCAGATGTTTCATTACCCAAACTAGGTAACATCATCAGTGCTAGTAAGGAGTGCAGTTTGCTGTCAGTTTATATTCTGGTGGCTTGCCCTGACAGTGTTGGTGGAGATCCTAGACCAGGCCAAGTCCAAAAACACCAGGAATTTCTAGAAGCTTGGCACTCTGACAAATTAGCCATCAACAGACACATAAGACCTAAACAATATCTGTAGACAATGCAAAAGAGACAGTCACCCAGCCCCAAAAGGGAAAAAAGACCCAAGTACTTCCCCACCAGTAATCAGCACCCAGATCAGCATAGGTGTATTCAAGATAAAACAAATACAGTTGTCATTTTTTCCCAGGTTCAAAAATAAGAACTGGATCCAGATTGACTCAAGATTAGCTTTCATCTTGAGCCACATTATAAATATTGCGAAGACTAGGTATTAAAACACCATTGAAAGTTAAATGTTTTAGTGAATAAAACAAATAAAAATATAGACAAGATAATATTAAAGCTGGTGTTATTTGCAGATTGTATAAACTAGTGTCCTATTGAAATTAATTTGAGAAGTTGGTGGCAATTTAAATTGCAGCATTTATTTAAGTGGAAATCAAGAGGGAACTCAAGTTGGATGCATCCCATAGTTTCCACAGGCTCTCCTGACTTCATTACCACAATCCAGAAAATTCATTTATTTGTTCATTCGCTCACAGTATTTACATATTGTGGCTCCCCATAGGTTTGCAAGCGAGTGAACATAGAATCCATAAAAAGAATTCAGATTAATTAAAGCATCATCATCATCATCATTTAACTTTCGTGTCTATATTAGGTAACCATACCCAAATGCATAATGGCTCAGTGGTTAAAGACACTGAACTTGTCATCTGGAAAGCTGACAGCCTAGGTTCAAGATCTGGGTGCCATGTGACAAGGTGAGCTCCCATCTTCACTTCAGCTTCTGCCCACCTACCAGTTCGAAAGCATGTAAATAAATAGGTACCACTTTGGTGGGAAGGTAACAGCGTTCCATGCACCTCGATGTATAGTCATGCTGGCCACATGACAATGGAAGTGTCTTTGGCTAAGAAATGGAGATAAGCACCACCCTCTAGAGGCAAACACAACTGGACAGAGCGAACCAAACTCTTTTTGAAAGCCTCCAGTGATGGAGCATCCACACCTTTTGAAGACAAGCTGTTCCATTGGTTGATTGCTCTCACCATTAGGAAATTTCTCCTCAGTTCTAGGTTGCTTCTCTCCTTGGTTAGTTTCCATCCACTGTTTCTTGTCTTGCCCTTTGGTGCTTTGGGAAAGAGTTTGACCCCCTGTTCTTTGTAGGAGCCCCTCAAATATTAGAACACTGCTATCATGTCTCCCCTAGTCCTTCTTTTCATTAGACTACTAATTAGACATACCCAATTCCTGTAACTGTTCTTCGTATGTGTTAGGCTCGCGTCCCTATATCATTCTTGTTGCTTTTCTCGGCACTCTTTGCAGAGTTTCAACATCTTTTTTGTATTGTGGTGACCAGAACTAGATGCAATATTCCAAGTGTATTGTATTCCAAGCAAACCAAGTCATTGGCTGCATATAGTTCTGATTTTCTGGTAGAACGGGTGGAAGAAAAATAGTTAAAAGTGTTTTTTTTTCTCTCTCTCCTCTTTGGGCGATAATATTAATGTCATACATTGTTCATCATACTTGACAGTATCAGAGAAACTGGCAAAGAATGATCAGTTCTATTTGCACAGGGAAAAAAAGATTGATGGTTTTTCTGCATCTGAGGAAAATTCAGCAGGAGTTCTGAATGTACTATTGTATTAAGCAAAAACTGACACTCAAGATAATTCTGTGGATTGATATAGAAAGAAAGCAAGAGAAATGGAAGATGAATGTAAACTGAAGGATTAAATGTGCATAATCTATAAATGTCTAATAGAAGATATTTTCTAAGAGTTCGGTAATGTGACTATTCTATATTTTCCAACAAATGGACCATGAACTGCCTGAAGCTTTGTTTTTCTTTTTTCCTTTTGGTCCCTGACTGTAAATCCAGTAAGAATAAATAAGTTACAACTTAAATGTATGCATATCAGGCATGGTAACAGCAACAAAAAGGACAGTGAAACAACCATTTGAGATCAGCTATGGAATTTAATGCATTGTAATAAATGTCAAAGCCCTTCTCTTGATTCGGTCCTAATCATATTCAATCAAATGTATTGATACATTTTAATTTAGCCATTTCATAGTGGGGGCTTGTTTGTATTCCTTAAGAGAAAGAATGGCATTTATTTATGTATTCATTCATTCATTCATTCATTCATTCATATATATATTTACTTCCTTTATTATTTTTACAAATAACTCAAGGTAGCAAACATATCCAACACACCTCTCTCCTCCTATTTTCCCCACAACAACAACCCTTGAGGTGGGTTGGGTAGAGAGAGGGAGGGGGGACTGGCCCAAAGTCATCCAGCCAGTTTTTGTGCCGAAGTCAGGACTAGAACTCACAGTCTCCTCCTGACAGTGTTCTCACAACAAATTAGTCATATTTAATAATGTTATATCCTATCTTAGCATGTTTGTGAGTTTTGCATCTGTATATAAGTGTGTGTGTGTGTGTGTGTGTGTGTATGTTTGTGTACAGGTGTGTACAGGTGTGTACAGGTACAGGTAGTGTGTACAGATTTAACGATCACAATTGAACCCAAAGTTTCTGTGGCTAAGTCAGACATTTGTTAAGTGAATTTTGCTCCATTTTACAAACCTTATGGCTACAACTGTTAAGTGAATAACTGCAGTTGTTAAATTAGTGACACTGTTCTTAAGCGAATCTGGCTTCCCCATTGACTTTGCTCATCAGAAGGTCACAAAAAGTGTACAAGTAGTCCTTTGACACTGCAATCCTGGGACGCAGCAACCGTCATAAATATGAGTCAGTTGCCCAGTATCTGAATTTTTATCACCTGATCATGGGGAAGCTGCAAAGGTTATAAGGAAAAATGGTCTTTTTTTTTTCAGTATCATTATAATGGTCATTAAATGAACGGTTTTAAGTCAAGGACTACCTGTCTATCTAATAGAGTTTCTTATTTCCACTTTTGGGAGTACCAAACCAAAGTCAAAAATACACCGAGAGGCCAATTTGAGGATAAAAAGAAAATCATCTGTTGAATATGACTTTTGCACAACAAAATGGAAATAGTTGAGAAGCGGTATTCCTTAAATTGGGGGGTAGGGAAAATAACTCCCATTTACAAAACAGCTCCCAATTTTTGCCACTCTTGTCGGATTTGAGGAAGGGGAAATTAACTATCATTTTAGGATGCTTAAAGCTCTTTATTATGTAAAAATTATAATGGTTTTAGAGAGCTTAGATCCCAGGAGAGGCCATTTTGGTGAACTAGAATCATGAATGATGCAAAGCATAGTACAAGCTTGTCAGTTACTAAGCACAAAAGGCATATTTTGTGGCCTAAACATTAATGAAAAAGGTGAAGAAAATTGAAGCAGAATGAATAGGAAATGGAAATGCTAATTGTTCCGAGACAGATAATTGACACATAAAGCAATAATGAGTCTTTGCTGAACTACTCAGGAAGCTTTGATAGAAATTAGTTTTTAAGGTTGTTAAGAAATTCACCAGGTTGGGTTGGGCTGAGAAGGCCAGATGTGAACAAATGAAAATATAAGAGGAGATTTGACACTTAAGTTCTTTAGTTACCAAGAGCTCGAAGTATGAAGGCTGGAAGATTAAAGCAGACAATAACAATAATTCAGAGCTGTTGCTTGAAAAATAAACTTCATGTTATCACCAGATTCTCACAAATGCCTTTCTACCAAAACATTATGACTGGACTAGGATTGCCCTTACATTATGGAATATGCTTCCCCCAGAAAAGAGGCAGGCACCCCCCCCCCCAATCTCCTGGCCTTCTGTAAAGCGGTCAAAACAGGCCTGGAACTTGGTGGATAATGCTCACATAGAACAGAATAACTAGAGTTGGAAGGGACCTTGGAGATCTTCTAGTCCAACCCCCTGCTCAAGCAGGAGACCCTATACCATTCCAGACCAATGGCTGCCCAATCTTTTCTTTAAAACCACCTGTGTCAGAGAACCCACAACTTCTGGAGGCAAGTTGCTCCACCGATTAATATTTCTGTCAGAAAAAGTTCTGTCAGGAAAATCAGAACCACGTTGTTATTTCCCTGTTACAAAAATCAGTATTTGTGTGTGTTTGGGAAGGTGGGCCGGTTGAAACAGAATGAAAATAAAGTGTTAAGTCTTCTAGTTTTTGTTGTTGTTGTTGTTGATGATGATGATGATGACTCTGGGAATTGTAGTTCTTAGCCTTCTGGGGATGGCAGGTTGATTTAACACGACGATATTAATTTTCATATTTATATTTAGAACCTCTGGAGAGAGAGCTTTTGGACTGTGTTGGTTTAAGAACTTATAAATGCGTAATGAATAAAGTAAATATGACTACATGCTGGGTATGATTATGTCAGATGCCACGACTGTGAATTTCCTTCAGCTTTGAACTGGCCTGAACTCTGAATTCTGCATGTAACCGCAGCATGCCAAAGGAGACCTGACGTTTGCTAAACTGGAAGAGTGTCATTTCAGTCAAAAGGTGGAAACGTGACATCCAGGCAATCCGTGCATCTGAAAAGCTGAATCTTACAATGCTTCTCCCTTTCCCATTTGCTGTCTGTGGAGATTCTCAGTCATCGAGGTCAGGGTTGTCCCCAAAGGTGCTTTTTCAAAAGGCAACTGGATTTTGATTTTTCCTTGAAGATGTTTCGCTTCTCATCCAAGAAGCTTCTTCAGAACTGAAAAAGCACTTTGGGGGTTCCCATTTGATGGTGCAGATAGCTGGGCATCCATTGCATATCCGTTACAAATTCGATAGCATAACACTTTAAACAAGATTGTTTAAACACTTTAAACAAGATTCCAAAATAAATAAATAAGAAGGAGGAGAAATGGACAGGGATAGAAAAATCAAGCTGTTTGTCTGCTTAACAACATGACGTGTGATGTTAGTTAAATCTGGAAAACCACACACAAACCCTCCCCATAGTATAACTTTTTGACATCTGTAAACATTTTATGCCTAGGATGGGTGTTGTCAATTATTTTCACAGCTTTGTTTTCAAAGGAAGATGGGTTTTAAAAGGCAGGGAGCTCCGTGACCAATTATTTTCACAGCTTTTCAAAGGATGGGTTCTCAAAAGATAAATTTAAAAACTAAAAAAATATTGGGGGCGCCTGGAAGAAACAGTCTTATTTATTGCAGGGAGTCAATCTGCATATTATCAATAAGACTACACTCTTCATCACAAAGGCCCTCTCAAAGTGGACGGAATACCTTGATCAGATTGGAGTTACGATCTATTATGAAGTTTTATTTTCTTTGTATTTAGTTGCATTTTTGTATTAGTTTTATATTTGATACAGTCAATCACCTAATATAATCTCTTCTTCCTCCTCCTCTTTTATCTTACTCTTTTATCTTTAATTTACCTGCTATATTTTATTCTATTTTGTCTCACAGTAGCTATTTTATGTCCCTTCGCAGTACCTTACCTTATCTCATTTTATTGTATTTTACTGAGGCTGATACTTATGCTTTGATATGGTCAATTGACCAATCAATCAAATGCATTGTATTATATCAAAAGAGGGAGTTTCTGCCCAGCTAGAGAGTGGATGTCCCTCTCTGTGGGTGTGTACTATCTAATTGCTTGTAAATTAAACCATAATAGGAAAAAATAGGATGGAAATCAGTTGTTATTACTCAGGTATTTTGCTTAGAGTTCATATTCTTTTTCTTTTGCATGTCCAAAGCATAATTATACATTCCGGTCTTTAGGGAACCCTAGACTTGGTTGTATTCGGATGAAATCAGAAAATTCCTATTTTTGCTTCATTTTGAACTCTTCTGCCTTGAATTACAACATTTTGGCTTATTTCTGGAATAAAAACAGTCTCGTTTCATTCCATACATGATTTCAAATGTCATAAAGATGCATATTTCAGTTTGAGCGTGAACTACCCAAGACCATCTGTTCTGTACAAACACTGATTTTCTACACAACCCTCCTAACTATGAGAACATTCTAGCCAAATGTGATGCTCACTTCACCTCAAGGGATGTGTGATTTATGGGTGGTGTTGCTTCACACAGAATTCAGAATAATTTGTTAGATCTTTTTTGAATAGGATGAATATTGTGGATTTGTTGAGGTTTTTTAAAGAGACAATTGTTAATGTTTGGAATTTTAGACAAAAATTATCTAGATGAATTCAGTTAATAAAAAGCTGAATGGTCCATCAGGGATTAAGAACCGGAAGACAATTTCAGCTGACTAATGCAAAATTCATGAAGAAAAGCAACTTGGAATGCCACAGAGGTGATAACTTCTATTCCATAAAACATTACAAGCCATGCAACAGCCATTTTGAAAAAAGGCTGAGAAAATTTCAGGCCATTTTAAAATAATTCACTGTGTAGTTTTGCAAAGAAAATCTTTAGACCGAATGATCCACATATTTTTCATTTAAGCTGAAAGTAATCACCACTGATAGCTACTGAATATAATCTAGCCTAACTATTCATGGGAAGCCAAACTGGAACACGATTCCAAAATCAGAGCAGGCTGTCATTCACAAACTGGTGAACCTGGATAGGCTGGTCCTTTAGATGACCAAAATTCAACCATCAGATTTTTTTATAACCAACAAAATTCAGAGTGAGAAGTCCTATATTTAGTGCCTGGAGAATGATGGTTTATTTTAAATTAAAGGAGGGGAGGAGAGGAGCTTGCTAAAGTCTGATGCAGTATATGGAACATTAGATCAATAGAAATCTGAATGTCTACATTTACCATACTTATTGGATTGATTAGATTCATATCTAAGAAATCTAAATTGGTTTTAAAATGTAGAAATGGCTGTTTATACCCCACAAAAAATTTTAAAAAGTGCATTCCTTGTTCTCAGAACAATATCCAAAAGTCAACTGGTTAGATTAAAAAATGAATTACAAAATCCTTCTCTTTAAATTGATTTTATTTTCTCATGCTACTCCCCTTTGCATGAAGAACATCTGAAGAGTTGACAGTTTGTGCATCTTTTGGAAATGGCCTTTTCCTGTGCTGCCATCATCCCCCCAAAAAGTTTAGACAGATAATTAAATAAAATAATGAGCAAATAATTATTTGCTAATAATTAAATAAAACAAGAATAATTTTGAGATACACTGTTCTCCTCCCCTGTCAGGATGTCTGAATCTTTTAAAAAGTTGAAAAGGTATCTACAAGCTTTCTTCATTCCCATTTGTGAGATTAAGTTCATTTTTGTGATCTATATATTGTTTATATTGATTTCATTTCTTTTCTTCTCACCCCAACACATAATGAAAGGACAGAATTCATAATTTGGTCATGACTGCTAGACTGAGGACTAGTATTTATTGGTTTTAATGTTTTCCTATAAATTAATACAGTGATGCTTCTGTTCCTGAACACAGAACTATAAACAGTCAGTTCATTCTCAGGTTTGTGGACAATGTAAGAAACAGAGCTTTTTAAAAGTGTTATTTGATATTTTGTAGATATTTCTCAATATTTGTAGAGATAGCATCACTGTTCTTCAGGGAAGCCATAGAAATTATCCCTGGCAAAAATAGAAGATGTGAAAAATCAGTATTTCTTTAGCTAATGTTTTTTTTTTTTGCAGCAAACGTAATTTAAGATTGTATTTAACCCTAATTGATGATCACTGTGATATTTTGTTCTCTGGCTGAACATCATATGGAGCCGATTTGTCTTCCAGGCAAGATCAATAGTCAATTGAACTTAAAGGAGTTAACTATATCTTTGGTAGACACTTTTAGCACCTTGTACACAATTTCTGATTAATTCATTGTGTACTTAAATAAAACTGGTAAGGCCACACTTGGAATACCTCGTCCAATTCTGGCCACCGTGTTATAAAATATATGTCGAGGCTCTAGAACAGTGGTTCTCAACCTGTGGGTCGGGACCCCATTTGGGGTCGATCGACCATTTCACGGGGGTCACCAAGCAAGGCTGTCCGCCATTTTTTTGTCCGCCATTTTTTTTGTCCGCCATTTTTTTCCCCTTTTCCGGAAGGTGCCTTACCTCCCTTGGGCTGGGCCAGCTGGTGGTCGGCCTGCTCCGTCTCTGCTGCTTGCCAGCTACGCCTCAGCCAGCGCAGGGGGCGGAACCATGCATGCGTGGCACTCTCGGGCAGGGAAAGTCCTCGACTTACCACCGGTTTAGTCCTCGACTTACCACCGGTTTAGTCCTCGACTTACCACCGGTTGGGGTCGCGGCATTAAAAAGGTTGAGAACCACTGCTCTAGAAAGAGTGCAGAGAAGAGCAACAAAGATGATAAAGGGTCTGGAGGCTAAACCATATGAAGAATGGTTGTGGGAACTAGGCATGTCTAGTCTAATGAAGAGAGAGTCTAGTGTGACACAATGACAGTCTTCCAATATTTGTCACAGAAAACAGAGAATCAACCTATTCTCCAAAGTGCCTGAGGGTTAGAGTTAGGGTTAGGGTTGAAAATTGACAGTGATAACAATTAATCAGTGGAACAGCTTACCCCCAGAGGCTGTGGGTGCTCCATCATTGGAGGTTTTCAAGAATAGACTGGAAAACCATTTGCCCAAAATGGTACAGGATCTCCTGTTTGAGAAAGAGGCTGGACTAGAAGACTTCCAAGATCACTTCTAACCATGATATTCTGTGTTCTACTATATGTTCTACTTGGTCTGTCGCTGTTGACCTGGAAGTCATTTAGAGAGGCATATTCCCATTTAGAATGCCAGTTTGGTATAGTGGTTAAGGCTCATGGTGTATGGCTGGATTTGGGGGAAGGGGTTTTGAAGAGAGGCTTTGCTTTTGATGTCTGTCATGTCAGACCTCCACTTGACTGTTTTCATCCATTTCCCATCTCAAAATGGCAGGATTGTATTGAATTATGGTTTTTTTTCAATAGCGCAGGTCTGAAAAACATTGGGGCTTAAAAAGAGGGTTTGTGGAGTCTCATATGGACCTACAAGTTGCCCTTTATATCCCCCCCCTTCAAACTTCCAGAAAATCTTCACACCATTTAAAAAGCAGGTCCAGCCCAGGGTGAAACGAAATCACATAACCTGAAAGGCAACCTGACATGTCTTACAAGCCTGTCGTGGTTTAAAATTCTTTCAGTAACCTTCGCTCACTTCCCAAGGAATCTCTCCAATAACCCTAATCTTGTGAACGGATGGGCTTGGAGCCAAACTGTACATCTTGGTTTAAAAAGTTTTCTCCGAGTTTGTCAGTGACCTCAGAAAATCTATAGTGTACCGTTGCTTAGCCAAAAATTGCACAGACATTTTGACACCTCTTAAGTGCTTTGGGAAGAGATGTCAGAATGAAAGAGGATGTCTGAAGTAATGTAAAAATAGAATGACAATGAATTAAGTAGTTCAGAGTGTCTAGACCATAGGGAAAAAAAGAAAGTAAGTGTTGGGTGCGTGGGTTCAGTTATGTCAGACATACCGATGTGCGTGTCTAAATTAAATGTACAAAAGTTTCTCTTTTGTCAAAGGTCTGTGGACAAAGATGAGTGCAGACCTTTTCATGAAGCTTGGAAGAAAAGCTGATGTGTTTATTCTGAGCACCACTTTTGTAGCTGCACTTACTCTTCATTATGTAATTCTGAGACATTGGGTATTATCTGTTATTACCGTTTTGCTAAAAGGGAGAAAAAAAGTCAATCTGAGCCTCTAAGTGCTTATAGGAAGAGTAGATTCGTATTTGTTTATCAGCCCTCTTAAAATTCTCACCTGGATTTCAAAGACCATTGTTAATAGGATGACTCAGCCCAAATAGTTTATAAAAGTGTCAGCACATTGTTATTCTGTCAAAAGACCAGATACAGTGTGTTGATGAATGAATCTCTAATGCTGTCCTTTGGATTGTCAAATATAAGTAGGCCGTAGGCTTAATTCATAATAATAATAATAATAATAATAATTGTTATTGTTATTGTTATTCACCATCAGTCAATTGGAAAAGACAGCCTTACTAGGAACAGCTTCCATCCTGCGACGATATCTGTAATACCATCAATTCAAACATCCACACCTGCCTATCCCAGGTCCTTGGTAAGGACTCAATAGGTAGACAAAAATGCCAAATCCAGTCTGAACATCTGGCTGACTGTGCGATGATGATGATGATGATGATTAATAATAATAATAATAGTAATAATATCCAGTCTGAACATCTTCCAGGGAAGGTGTCTTGAACAAGGGTCACACGCGGTTTCCTTCCTGATTAGGAAGGAAAGGGCATAGCATACACAAAGGAACTGGGAGGAAAGGGCATAGCATCAAGGATAATACAGATGAATGATACTTAATCACACCATGGCAACTTCTTAAGTTGAGTTCTTATCATCAAAATTCAGCATGAATGTGAACACTCTTCCAGGTAATGGTGCAGAGATTGGACAACATTTGACTGATATGTATAGGGTTTCCTGCCTGAGCAGGGGGTTGGACTAGAAGACCTCCAAGGTCCCTTCCAACTCTGTTATTCTATTCTATCAGTGTAGTTGCATATTTGCAGATTCAGGTTCGTTCCATTTGTGAGCAACACTTTATCTTTTCAGAGGTACATGCCAAACCTTTTAGTTGTATTACATGATCAATGTAATGTGTGTGTAATGTGTAAAATGGCCCAGCAAAATCAAAGAAAAGGTGATATATATTTCTACTGACTGTTTTATTCTCTGATAATTCTTTTTTTTTCCCCTTTCCTGGTTGCTACGTTATGTGATGTTGAAGTGAATAGTAAAAAGAGAATGTCTAAAAAATCAATCTCAAAATTTCTGAAATCAATTCTTGCTACAGCTAACCTTTGTAACTGAAAAAATTCCCGAATCCCATCACACTGCCACCTACGTAGCAATCCTAAACTGCCAATGCGAATTTGACTTTTTTTCTATTTTTTTTTTCTTTTACAGCATCTGAAAGAGGCTCCTTTTGGAAGTCAAAATAATTGTTGTGACTTGTTTTGTTTTTAAATTCTTCAGGTTTTTCAATATTGCCTTTGTTTTTTTTCTTTGACCTCCTTAGCCAATTAGTAATTGGAGGTACATCACATAAACACATTATACAATTAAAATTAAAAAAAAATAGTTCCTTGATGTAATAATTAATGTTAATTATCAACTTGTTTCAAAATGTAGCTTAATTTTACTTTTAGATGAAATACACATATTTCCGCCATTTTGCAATATTTTAACTTCTCACAGTCGTATTGACTTCCAGATGGAAAACACAAAATTGCAAGACTTCTTTTTTCATCTTTTTAAGGCTCTCCTGGACATGCAAATTTTGAAAATTGCAATGAACAGTCATTTACTGGTATGTTAATTTCCTAATGCAATAAATTTATCCCTAGCAGGTTTTTCCATAATTATAAGGTTGAAAAACCCGATTGTATTTTCACAGATGAGCTGTAGAAAATTACATTACACGGCTTCTTTTCGTCACATACATTAATGTAAATAAACAACTTCCTGTAAGAAAGATAATTTGAGCAGCTTTCGTTATCATAAACTTTCCAAAAAAAAATAGTCGCTTCAGGTTTGCAGATGTGGATATGTAGCCTTTAGTTTTTAGAACTGTCTGAAACAATCCACGGTTGCTTTATTGGGATTTCAGCAATGTTTATGCCAGGTAAGGAAGAATGGGTCTATTTATAGTCAGTATGGTTCAGTTTTTGAATGCCTATAATCTGACTTAATTCTAAGCTCGGTTAGATTTCCAGAATATTCTGTAATGTCTTTATTAAGAAAAAAAGAAGCAAACAAACAAATAAGCTACCCCAGTGATGGCGAACCTTTTAGAGACGGAGTGCCCAAACTGCAACCCAAAACCCACTTATGTATGGTCGAGTGCCGGGTGGATGTGGCCCATTAGGTGGGTGTGGCCCATTAGGTGGGTGTGGCCCATTGGGTGGGCATGGCTGTAATGGTATCAGCAGACTGGATGGAACTAAAAAGTTCAATCAATCAATTCCAACTTTGCAAGATCTTTTTTTTTCCCCGGGAGAAGTTGAAATTGAGTGATTGATTGAACCTTTTTTTTTTGTGTACATGGCGGTGGAGGCCTAAAGTGAAAAGGTTTTATAAAACCCAGCTGAAGGCCTAGGACTGGGGCGACGGCGTGCGTGCCCACAGAGAGGGCTCTGAGTGCCGCCTCTGGCACCCGTGCCATAGGTTCGCCACCACTGAGCTACCCATATCTTCTTTTCATACATGCCTTTTGTCCTGCTTAGGTAGCAATGCTACCTGACCTTGCTTGATTTCATAAACAGAATTGGAGCTGGTTAGTTCTGGGTGCGAGTTCATCAAACTATGAGTACTTCCTCTCATAGGTATGTACCTGCCTCAACCTGAAGATCATTTACTAAACCTCTACAATGAAAACAACTATTTCTGTGTTGGCAGCCAACTCACGGAATGCCCTCAAGTCACCTGAAGGGACACCTCCTTCAATATGTGCCTACCTGGACCTTTAGATCTTCTAATGCAGAGGTCCCCAACCTTTTGGGCACCAGGGACCGGTTCAGGGGAGAAAGGTTTTTCCGTAGACCAGAGAATGCGTGGTTTTGTGTTCTGCCTGCATCTCACGGATGGGGCTTTGCTTGTTTGTGCAGACCGGTTGCTAGCATGCTGTGGCCTGGTACGGGTACCGGGAGTTGGGGACCCCTGTTCTAATGGGCCAACCCATCAAAAGAGGTGAGGTAGAGAAGAATAAGAGGGAGAGCTTTTTCTGTGGTGGCATCCCATTTAGGGAATGTCTCCCCCAGAGGAGCTCAACAGGCATCTAGCTTAGTTTCATTTTGGCATCAGGTAAATATGCTGTTCATTGCATGCAAATTCTAAGCCTTTGAATGACCACCACGCCTGTTTACAGTAGGGGCCAAAATTGTGGAAACCTGTTTGGGAAAAGTGTGTTTTTGAGATTTGATGGCTAATAACACCACTTTTTTTGGAGTAGTACCATAAAATTATATATCAATGGAAAAATAATTTAATCAAGAATGTAATGCAACAAAGTTTGTTCAATTATCTGTACTGTATTTTATGAAAAGTTATAGCCAAATAACCAGAAAAAGGAAGCACAACTTGCTTAGGTTGACATCAGGTAGCTTTCCTTCATCTGATTGTAGCCAATGAGCATGAGTGTTTAGAGAGCCAATCAGGTGTCATCTTGTTTTGGCAATGAGCCAATCAGATCACAGTAGGATTCAGTTATTGATGTCATGTATTGAAGCTGAGAGGAGGACATTTGTCAGTGTGTTATGTGATGGCTATCAAGTTGGTTGGGGGTTTTTGGTGGTCTTTCATTTAGTGAGCTTGCAAAATGTAATAAAATTAAAGGAATGGTGCAAAGAGTTGACTGGTTGCCCAGAAAGCGATGCAAAATAGTATTATTAATTGAACAAGGCTACAGTTATAAAGAAATTAGAAGAAAAATTGGTAGAAACTTAACCAAAGGTGGCATTTCTACTGTACACTTTTCCCAAAAGGTTTCCACAAGTTTGGTCATTACTGTATAGGGCATTTTTATTTTTTTCATTTTATTTACCACATTATTACTTTAGATTGTATTTATTCAGTGTGTTTTATTATAAATTGCCCAGAGGGTGTTGGCTATGGGATAGTTTAATTCTTTTAATGTTTGTTTCATTTGTTTATTTCATTTCAATTGTGAAAATAAAAATAAAGAATCATACTGAGAGACTAAAATAAGGTAAAAATAAAATTATTAACGTAAAATCACATTATAACCAAGAAGAGAGTGACCTATAAAACTAGAATCAATTTTACAATCAATAGTCTGAATGCTATATATAACTGAGATAGATAACTCTAAAGGGACATAAGAAGTACTAGGATTTATAAAACACTATGAGAATGCAACTTATACTCGGTCTAATATAGTCTGAAGCCAAACAAACCCTAGAAGCTTTATAATTTTGCATTAATAATTTTATTTTTATTCTATCAATACTTTTAAAAAAATGCTTTTATTTTTTAAATATTTATATTCAAAGAAAATTTTACGTAAGATTAAAAAAGTACAGAAACAAAAGAAAAAGTGGAAAAAGAAAGAAATATGAAAGAATAAAAGACAAAGTGAAAAATAATAAAATAAAAAAGACAAAAAGAAAGGTATCCGAAGAGTGAGTTCCAATCTTTTTTGCAGTAGTTACAACCATAGTAATTACCATTATCCTTCCAAATTACATATCACTTTTTAATTCTGTTTTAAAGTGGCATATCATTAGATTTATGCTGGTCTGCAATCAAACTAAAATAAGCATACTGCATTATTTTTATATCAAACAAACAATCATAAAATTATAAGCCAGGCCAGAGTGTCAAATAGCCTAAGAGAGTGGAGTAGTAAATTGTTTCCCTGTTTCCAAGCAAAACACATAGACATCTTCCCTTTTAACTCAGCTTAGATAAAGCCTTTATCTTTTTACACAATTTTCCATAAAGGATGCATTTTGCACCCAGCTTTCTCTGTTTTCTATATTGTTGTTTTAACCATTCAGTTGTGTCCAACTCTTGGCAACTTTATAGGCAAGTGCTCCCCATGCTACCTTGTCAAGCACAGCTTCTTTCCGTTGTTGGATGTGCAACTTTGCATCAGATTTTATGTTAACAAGCCAGTGTGTTCTTTGCTTGCCTCTTCTTTGTCCACTAACCATTCCTAGCATCATTGCCTTCTCCAATGAGTTTGCACGCATGATATGGCCAAAGTAAATCAGACGTAGTCTTATGGTTTTAGTAAATTTTATGATTTTCTGTCTTACAAACCTTTTTTGTCCATTAATTTTGAGCTCTGTCGGCAAACTCTGTGTAGCATTTTCATTCTTAACACTGTTGTATTTACATCAAAGAGTAAATCCACACAGCCCATCTTGTCCATCAATCAATTTTTTAAAATGGAAGATGATTTAATGCAGTGAAAATAACAATAAGGGGGGCAGGTTATTTAGTTAGCTTCTGTCTGATCTTTTGTAGAGTGTCCTTCATTTTAAATTAAGAATCGTCTTTATTTCAGATGAATGGCGTTACTCCCAGTAGTTTAAATTGAGTCAGTTCGTTTAAAAGATAGACCCAACATTCATAATAATGAGCACCATTGTATATATGCCATCTCACCAAATTAAATTGATTTGCCAAATTGTGTCTTTCTATCTTCACTTCCCTCCTTGGCTAAAGGACTAAAAAAAAAAAAGCTTTCTCACTGATTGGAAATGATTGCTGCAGAGTTCTTTAAACATTTAAAACAAATTAGAGGTAATGCATATAAATCTGTTCTCCCTCTCCTCCCCCCCCCTTGATAGAAATGTTCACAGATCAGATTAGCTGTGCCCTATTTAAAATGTTGAACTCATTGAGGTATTTCCAGCAAGCGAAACCTGTAATTTAATTTACATAAAATTGTAGGATTTAGTAAAGTGACAATGTATTTATGAATGGCTAAAGGGAGGAGGGGGTCTTACAAAAATATCAAATAATCTTCTGTCGAGTTTAGCCTTCTAACCGGCTCTCCTTGGCAAGCTCTCAAGAAGACGTTTTCCTATCACCTGATCCTTTTATCTAGAGAGGCAGCAAATTACGAGTATGTGATTGTATATTAGACTAAAAAAAATCTGTCTAGCTCGCTACTGTCAGTTACACATGGGCAGAGCAATTTTTGGATTTAGCCAAAGCTTTTCCCTTGAAAATCAAAGAAGCTCTTGTCTTGGTCCATTCCTGAGATAAATCTTCAAATCAGGCAGGATCTAAATCTAGTGACTTCAGAAAGAACAGGGTCCTAGGGAGTGGGTGTTAAGGTTGAGATTTGAATTTGGAACTGTCACTGGGAGATCACTACCCCCACCCCAAAGCTACTAGTCCAACATTTCACTGCTAAAATATGACCATTTTGCCAAATTTCATCGGCACCATTTAGGGCCATTTGGGAGGCTAGAAGGTTGAAGGGTTGAAATGGAAGCAGGTTTCTTCCCATGGACCTCTTGATCCAACCCAACCTTAAGTTTAAAAATGGGGGCAAGATGGGTTATGAGGTTCTACGGATGTGGTTCTGTGGATTGCTTACTGCTATTTTCTCTGGAAACCTTGTCTATTTGTTGGGAATTTGTTTTGTATGTAAACTTGTGCTATGCTAAGTTCTATAGATCTCCTTTCCACCCAACACCTAGTATAATGGAATTACATAATCGTAGTCATTAATTGGAAATAAAACAGAATGACTGGCTTCTCTAGCTGAATCTGATTTAAAAATCCCTCTTCCTTCTTTGCATGCTAAGCAGTTGAGGCAAGTGACATTGGGTCTCCTTTGTTACTGCTCAACGTATCTGCACATTTGTTCATCTTTCCTTCTGAGTTGCAAGTTACATTCTTGCTCTCCTCCAACCTTCTGATTTATTACCAGCACAAATGTGCATATATGTGTGCATGTGTGCACCTTCAGTGATGACTCCTTGTGACTGTCTGGAGTGGTCTATGCAGTTTTCGTGGCAAGAATTGGAAGTGGTTTGTCCTTGCCTTTTTTATAGGATGGAGAGAAGTCCACCAACTGACTTCATGTCTAAGGAAGGGTTAGATTGTACAGTGTTCCAATTTCTAACCTGTTATCCTAANTAACCACTGCAACAAAGTGGTTCTCTATAATGCTTGGATTGCTATTGTTTTTCTCTTAGTCTTAACTCATTTGGGAACAGTTCTTCCATGAGTTATCATGGAAGGCTATTCTCTCCTCCCCCCCCCCAGCCATTACAGACTAAGGAGAAGTTCTCTGAATGTAAGTGAGTATGTCTTGCACAGAGTATGTTGATCCCTTGTCTATTATTGTCCTAAGAGTCCCCATTGATTCTGGCAGAGAGGAAAATGCACAGATTTGGATTCTGGTATTTTCAGGACCCTGGAGAGTTCATTGCAAGGTGCTGTGTATAGACCAGTGGTTCTCAACCTGTGGGTCGGGACCCCATTTGGGGTCGATCGACCATTTCACAGGGGTCGCCAAGCAAGGCTGTCCGCCATTTTGTTTGTCCGCCATTTTTTTGTCCGCCATTTTTCCCCCTTTTCCGGCGGGTGCCTTACCTCCCTTGGGCTGGGCCAGCTGGTGGTCGGCCTGCTCTGTCTCTGCCACTTGCCAGCTACGCCTCGGCCGGCGCAGGGGGCGGAACCACGCATGTGCGGCGCTCCCGGGCAGGGAAAGTCCTCGACTTACGACCGGCTGGGTAGTCCTCGACTTACGACCGGTTTAGTCCTCGACTTACGACCGGTTTAGTCCTTGACTTGCGACCGGTTTAGTCCTCGACTTACGACCGGTTGGGGTCGCGGCATTAAAAAGGTTGAGAACCACTGGTATAGACCATGTTAACCTCAGTTGAAGATCTATTGTCCTATCATCTCTCTGGTCAATTGGAGCCTTAAAAAAGGATTCAGTTAATATTTCCTAATCTGGGCAGCTTCCAGATGCATGGACTTCAATTCCCAAAATTGTACAGATAGCAGGATCATTGAAATTCAATTATTAAATTCTGGGGTGTCTGGATACAGCCCAGGTTGGGAAATGCTGAATTAAGATGATTCAGCATCTTCCTGCTTCTCTTTCTAGATTTAAAGAATTTGTTGCTGTTTCTGAAGCCTTAGGCTTTTTAATAACTAGAATCCCACAGAGGTTATAAAATAATTATTCTAAGTTTGTGCATTCAGAGGCAGAACAGTTAATTCTCATGGACAGAAAGTGTGAAAGATGATGCTCAATGCTTCCTTTAGATTAAAGGGATCAAGAGATCATCATAGATTCAGCCCAAATTAGTTTTGGCCCCAACTCAGCTACATTTCTCCTCCTACATATTGCATATCAGCATTCTTTAGGCTGAAAGAATTATTTTCACTGAAAAAGATTGCATTAAAAATATACTTCTCTATATGATGGACAACTGTGGATCAATCAATAGCTCTATGGCTATCAAATTTCTTTTTAGAGCTACCCTATAATCACACTTCTGACATTTGGGACAATTACCTGCTGAAAATTAAAAGACTAGAAAAACTGATCTATACAATTCACAAAGTTTTGTCTAAAAACATGAACTCCCCTGCCACCAAAATCATCATCATCATCACCACCACCACCATCACCCCATAAAGGCCAAAATTCAATCCCATTGCCCCATTGAAGTTGCTACTATGTAAAATGAATAAGTATTGCTGTCCCAGTTTATTCTATTGAACATTTACTGTATGAATTAAGATTTTTAAGTCTTCAGGTTGATATCTTATTAAAGCTTCTCATAGCTTTATTAGGAGAAATCTCCTGTGTCACATTATCAGTGGTAATGGGAAAACAAAGTTATTTAGACTCCTTGATGGAATGGAGTAATATTGCTGGCAAACACATAAACGTATCTCAACATTATTGTATGACAGCCTCAGAGAAAATTCGGATATAAACTTTTATTTTTTTTTAATGCATACTACATTTTTGAAAGAGGAAAAAAAGAGCAATAAAGTTCCTTTGTGTGAATGGTGTGCTACCAAGATTAATAGGATCTATAAATTAAAGGAATAGTAAAAGCAATACCCTTGCTAAACAGAGATCAATCATAATATATGAAAAAGCTAGCAAGTCAATATAAACATAATCTAGCCAATTTATTATTTTCTTTGTTTGGAATTGTTTTGTGCGTTTGCTGAAAAATCATAATCACAGTACTTTGTATTTGATTCTCCTACCTTGCAAACATTTATTGCAAATTTCCTCTGTATGCTTACAAAGCTTATTTTATTTACTGAAGGAAATCAAATAAATGTACTTCTTTAAAAAAATCTTAAAACTAAATGAAAGATACTTGCAAAGTGGAGAAAAAACATATAAAAATATCTGAAGTGGTATCTGAAGCAGATAATACAGGTGATCCTCAAACCACGGCTGCTTGCTTAGTGACTGTTCTAATGTACATTTACAGCCGTTTGCAGCATCCCTAGTCACATGACCGCATTTTTACAGTGTTTTGTCAAAAAAGTGGCATTTAGTCCTGATTTGCAACAAAACAAGCCAGTAGCAAACCGTTGATTTGCTCAATGAATGCAGTGTTCACTGAACTTTACAACTGCTGTCTTTACTTACAGAAATACAAAAAAGGAATTAAAATCAGGCTGCTCATGTGGGTGACCTGCTTTACAACTGTCATAACTTATGACTACGATGGGCAGGCTCCATTTCATCCATAAATTGAGTCTATCTGTATAACAATATAAGTATTCCCCGACTTAATAACAGTTTTGTTTTAGTAATCATTCAAAGTTACAACGGCACTGAAAAAGTGAGGACCATTTTTCAAACTTACAACATTGTAGCGTCCCTGTGGTCACACGATCAAAATTCAGCACCCTTGGCAACTGACTCATATTTATGACGGTTGCACTGTCCCGGGGTCATGGGATCCCCTTTTGCGATCTTCTGACAAGCAAAGTCATTGGGAAAAGCCAGATTCACTTCACAACCATGTTACTAATTTAACAACTATAGTGATTCACTTAACCCCTGTGGCAAGAAATGTCGTAAAATGGGGCAAAACTCACTTAACAAATGTCTCGCTTAGCAACAGAAATTTTGGGCTCAATTGTGGGTCATTAAATCAAGGATTACCCATAAAACTACCCAGTTGCAATGTATGGCTGTGAAAGTTGAGCGCCAAAGAATTGAGGCCTTTTGAACTATGGTGCTGGAGAAGACTCCTGCGAGTCCCCTGGACTGCAAGGCATTCAAACCGGTCAGTCCTGGAGGAGATCAACCCTGACTGCTCTTTAGAAGGCCAGATCCTGAAGTTGAATCTCTCAAGTACTTTGGCCACCTACTGAGAAGGAAGGACTCACTGGAGAAGAGCCTGATGCCGGGAAAGATCGAGGGCAATAGAAGAAGGGGGCGACAGAGAATGAGGTGGCTGGATGGAGTCACTGAAGCAGGAGGCATGAACTTAAATGGACTCCAGAAGATGGCAGAGGACCGGAAGGCCTGGAGGAACGTTGTCCATGGGGTCGCGATGGGTCAGACACGACTTCGCAACTAACAACAACAACCCATAAAAGGTTATATTCTATCTTGTACTAGAAGGGATTCACAAAAATGTTGCAGGAAACTTCAGTGACTTTGCATAAGGCTACTTTTACAGACAATTGCTACTTTGGGCATTCAAAAATAGCATGGATGTTTATACACTATAACTGTCCACAAGAATGAACATCTCCTATCAACATGTGGCAAGAGTGGCCAGCAAAAATAATCCATTAAAGGAAGATAGTGAGATTTCTCTTGCTCTGCCCAGCACCCCTATCTCTGCCACTATGCTAGAGGTTTATTGTTTTCTGAATATATATCTACATTCAAAAAATAATAATTGCCAAGTTCCCAATGCCCACTGCTTTTTTTTTCTAAGTTAGCAGGCTTACATGGAGACTGAGATGGAGTCTTGTAACAAAATGAAACAATAAAATATCCTTAAAAGATTTAAAATGCCAGATGGAGCAGGAAATCTGTCGAGGGAGTTTTAGAATCCCTGCGAATCAGGTTGGCTACCCTGAATGCAATAAACATTTTTAAAAAATCTTGTTAAAGAAAAGTTCTATCAAGTCTAACATTATGGCTAGTCTGATGCTTCTGTGAAAGCCCCTGGCAATTATAATAATCTTGTCTTTGTTCTCAGCTGAATGAATTTCGCCTTACAGATTCAACCAATCTTGCGCACGATAGCCATCGATAGCCTTGTTGGGTTGTTAGAATTGTTCTTTGAAGCCACTAGAGTCCATGGCTATCGTCACATTTCTTTTAAAACAAATAGTGTTTCTGTGAATTAGGAAAAAATAATCCATCCAGCTAAGAACTCTGCTTCTTGTAGTGGCCTTCCAGATGCTTGTGGAAAGCCTGTAAGGGGAATTTGTACGTTTGTAGGCAAGAGCATTTGCATTTGAAATGTGTGATAGGTGCTTATATCTACACCAGATTTTTGGTTCTATGAGAAGCCTCATTCCAAAATTTATCTAGCCAGGATCGTAAGTGATAGTGATCATCACAACTTTTGGAGTTGTACAGTACCATTCCCTAATTTGGTATAATTCTAACGTGTGCTTATTACAGTGGTGGCGAACCTATGGCACGGGTGCCAGAGGCGGCACTCAGAGCCCTCTCTGTGGGCGTGCGCACCATCACCCCAGTCCTAGGCCTTCAGCTGGGTTTTATAAAACCTTTTCGCTTTAGGCCTGCGCTGCCGTGTGCAAAAAAAAAAGGTTCAATCAATCAGTCAATTTCAACTTCTCGCAGGAAAAAAAAAGATCTTGCAAAGTTGGAATTGATTGATTGAACTTTTTAGTCCCACCCAGTCTGCCGTTACCACCGCAGCCACGCCCACCCAATGGGCCACACCCACCCAATGGGCCACACCCAGCCAATGGGCCACACCCACCCAGCACCCGACGATGCATAAGTGGGTTTTGGGTTGCAGTTTGGGCACTCAGTCTCTAAAAGATTCGCCATCACTGGCTTATTACATCAACCAGGAAATCCCAAAGGTAGTTTGTTTGTTTGTTTTTCCAAAAGGCAACTTGATTTTCTTGGTGGTTTTTTTGAAAACATTTTGCTTCTCATCCAAGAAAGTCCAGTTGCCTTTCAGAAAAGAAAAAAAAAGAAAAGAAAAAACAACCCCACCTTTGGAACAACTATGACCTGGATGATTGAGACTCTCCATAGACATCAATCAGGAAAATGCCAGTTTGGTGAAGTATGCTCTGTTAACTCAACAATCTTTAGATTCAGCTCTACACCCATGTAGCAATAACAAAGAAACAAAGAAAACAAAAATATGTGTTATAGTTTTCAGAAGCTCTTACCTCTGCAGTGAAGATTGTTTCGACTTTCCCAATCAAAGCTTTTGAGGGCCTTTTGCTCCAACCTAATGCACATTTGCTCATCCTTATTATTAGAGGTCACTTTTGGAAGTGGCTTTGAACTTCTTGGTGCTCTCCAAGCTTAGGGCATTCCTTCTTCCGCTGATTCCCTTTCCTCATTGCTCTTTAATTACATTTTCAAATCCCTTCAACGTTGCTATCTTCCCTTCTCAATTAGTTCACCTCCAGCTGTGTCAAATTTTTATGAAGCAGGACAAAATATTGCTTCCGATAGCAAACTCTGGATTTTGCTTATCTGCTCACAGCAGACTGCCCTGCAGGCATGAGTGAACTCACAGGACCGGTACCGTTTAATTTGTTGGTAAGCTCTTCTACTCTTTTTGGTTCTGATTTATTTTCTTTGGAGGACCAACTTGGCTTATTTGCTGCTCCAAGGAGGAGATTAGCTCCCCATCTTGTATATGTGTGACAGTGGGACGTTTTATTGATTAAGGACGACTGTTGCTCAAGTTAGTTGTCCTATTTCTCTGGGGTTTTTTTTACTCTCTTACAGGCCCAAAGTCAACACTTGATGTATGAGTACAGCCTCTTTAAGACAACATGATAGATCAGGACTTTTTTCTTGGAGATCTAAATGTTGTCTGACTTCTGTCACAATCCATTGTCCATCCCATGTTGTCCTTATTTGATAAGTTCTAGGGAAACATAGTTTGTTTTTTTACTCACCTGAAAGCAGTATCACTCTTACTCTAAAGTTTTGAATTCAGTTTTCCATTTCCCATTCTACTTCAGTGGCTCTGGCAGCTGTTTTGAGTCCTACCAGCACCATGTCCACTAAGACAGCTGAATTTCGGAACAGCCAATTGAACATTCTCAGAATATCTCCAAAACAGACCGGACCCAAGTCTGCCATTTTCAAATTGGGAGTTTGGAAAGCATGCCATAATGAGGTATTATGGGAAATTGGAAACAGTGTCATATTGTTGCTATTGGAATTAATGAAAGACACATTTATTAAGACCTCTTTTTTGAAAACAAACTGTTGTCAGACTGTTCACATTGTTGCATCTACGGCAGGGGTATCAAACTCAATTTCACTAAGGGCCGCATCAGCATTGCGATTGCCCCGGGGTGTGTGGCCAGAGTGGGTGCAGCCTACTGGGTGGCTGTGGATGGAGTGGGTGTGGTCTACTGGGTAGGCGTGGCCAGTTCTACATCATTCGCGTCAAGGGTGCCTATGGGGACCTGGGCAGGAATGGGACAGATCTGAGGGTCTCTGGCAGAAGGGGGTGGGACCGGGGCAAGTACCAAGGCATGGTCCACCAGGGCAAGTGCCAAGATGGCCACCACAAAATTGTACATTGGCTCCCAGCTGGCCTGGGCCAGGGCTAAGGCAGCGGGGGCCGTTCCCTCACTGTTTCCAGGATGGCTTCGTGGGCCACATGAAACCACTTCACAGGCCACATCCGGCCCCCGGGCCTTGTGTTTGACATGTCTGATCTAAGGGATATAAAAATGCAAAATGGAATTCTTTCCTTATAATTGCAAAAAATTTAAAACAGGGTATTTGCATTCTTCCTAACATTATCTAGCCAGAAAAAGGTGCAAGAATAGAGATAAGTGCCAGCAACTTCCAGATGTTTGGCACCTGTCTACAGCTTCTGTGACTATTAGAACAGGTTGTCAACACAGCTGGGATAAAAACCTTTCTGACTTTACCTGATGACCCAGGGAGGTGATATAAACTGCCTTGCAATTTAAGGATTACTGGATTAATCTCCGGAGTTTTCTAGGGTTAAAATTTGGAAACAGGTCTGGGCTATAAAATTTTACTGCCTAAGGTAGAGCAACAAATTGCTTTTTAAACAATACCAGTCAAGCCAGTGTTTAAAGCATAGAATAGAAAACCCCACAAGTTACCTCCTCATATCCGTAATAGCAAACATACAACATTGGCTTTCATATTTTCTGTTTCTGACAGAGCCAGTGTGACGTAGTGTCGAAGATGTTAGACCAGGGGAGTCTCAGGTTTAGGGTCTACCCTTAGAAATGAAAGCCCATTTGGGCTTGTCACTTTTATCAGAACACCTCAGCTCATAGGGTTCAAAAATTGGAGAAGAGCTGTGTGCACTGGCTGGAGAGAAAGTGGAACATAAATCTAACTCGCAAAGACATTTATGTCCCGTTGTTCCTACAGGAGGTCAAGATAAGGCATTCATACATGCATATGTATGTATTTTGGGTGAAACTATTGAACTTCCATGATTGCACCTCCATGGTTGAAGGTAGATATGGACTTCGGTTCTTCCTCCTTGTCCAACACCTCTACTACACAGTAATGATCCAGGAATAACCCTATCAAATAATTTGCAATGAGCTGCATTTCATTTCAAATTTGTGAACCCTTTTGCACAATCACCCTTGTGAACCCTTTTGCACAGTCTGGGTGCATCTGGGTGCATCTGCCTCAAGCCACAATAGTCTCCAGGGGTGTGGTGTAGGTGATTATTGGTTTAATTCGTACCTCCTGCTCAATCTGGGATTTCTGCAAGACTAACAGTGGTCTTTTCTAGGTTTTGCTCCTACCTTACTCTGTACAACTCTCCTACTTAGGGATGTCCATGTTTTTCGGAATATTTTATTTTGGTTGATTACAATGTCTGTTTGTGTCTGTGTTTGTGTCTGTGTCTATATTGCCCCAGTGAGAATGCATTAAATATTCTATAATAGATAATTTTAAAAAAATCAAGTTTAAAACAAATAAGCTAACTTGTGGTAAAAAAAAATCATTGCATTTGCCTATTATCTGTATACTGTAATAAACTGGATATTTTGGAATAATATACTTAAGGATTTTTTAAATTTAATAAATAAATGCTTTATGGCAAAGTATTAAGCCAGTCTAAAGGATAGTATAAAATAAATATACTAGTACAGGGGGAAAATGAATCAGGTAATATAAAATGAGTATTGAATATAAATAATTTCTCTTCTTCTTTTAAGGAGTTTTAATCTGTTCCAGCCATATTTAAACTTTCCAGTGAGCTGTATGATGCTACAGCTCTTCTATATGTTTGTAAACTTCAGTTTGCCAAAACAGTGCATCATAGGGCAACAATTTTTGAATCAAAATACCTAAAATCTGCTAACTTAAAGAATGCATAGAAAAGCCAGGACCCATTACTCCTGTATAGCTTAAATTTCAAGGAACTTCCTACCAGCTGTATTTGAAAACTTATGGCCCCTGCATCACCACCCATGGTCATTTGTGTTCACATGTATGTGATTTCCATCACTTCCCACCAGCTACCCAAAAGCAAAGTCAATGGGGAAGCCAGCAGGAAGTCAGAAGTTATTTCCACTCCAGTTGCTGTTTTGCCTGCTTGTGGCCCTTCTGTTTATCATTTTAGATAAGGAAATGAAAGAAATAATAAAAAAATGAATGCAGTACTTATATTTATGCACATTTTGGTACATGTCAACATGAGCAGCAGCAGCAGCAGCCATAATTATTTAATTGACAGAGGATGGGCTGCAATGATTTGGGTCCTTGCCAAGGATCTAAGAATCATAGAGTTGCCCATAAAATGTATTGCGATTCTTAGGAGGATTGTGTTTGGCAGAATTAACGGTGTCCAGTTCAGTAAGTGTAAAATTTCTCAATATTTGGTGAATTCTTTTAGCATTGTACCAAGTGCTGCAATTAAATTAAATTAAATTAAATTACTGTGTTTTATACGATTAGCACTGTAACTGCATTAAGAATGGAAAATGTTTTCCCATAGACTGGAATGATATGAGATTCGTTTCACGTGTGTAAAAACTCTTGCTGCTTATGGATGTCCTTGCATTACAGTTTGCTTCCAAGTGAATGATAGAGCAGGTCAAATGAAGAAATGTGTGTGGAATGAAGAACAGCATTTATAATCAGGGAGCTTTGCCAGGTTGTATTGTGAAAAAGATTTTTAAGTCAAAGGTGGACAGATTCTTCCTTTTTCCTGTTGATTGACCCTCTCTATAGTGATAAGGGTTGTCATATTCCAGCAGCCATCACAGCGTCTTATTGAAAGGAGCATGTGATCCCCAACCTCCAAAAGATCTACCCTTTCTGATCTAATAATAAATACTGATCGAAGATTGCTGACATGAGCTTCATATTATCGTACGTAAAAATGTCATGCATTTTAAAAAAATATATTATCAGATTTAACTCTGTCCGCTTCTCTCAATCTTAGTCCCCCTAAGTTGGAAAATTGCAGCAGTGATCTGCTGACATTTCTTTGGTGCAACAACCACAGATCCCAACCAGACAGATATTGACCCAGTTATGTTGTGGGAGAAGTTCCAAATAGCATAAGGCTTCATCTATAAATTTGCCTCTGTCTCTATGCTTTGTACAAAATATCTTAGCTCTATAATTAAAACAAAAGCATGCACATCCTTTTCTAATCAGAGCATTGGAAATTATAGCATATTATCTTTTTAACAACTCTTTCGTTTAACAACTCTACCCAAAGACTTCATCCAGTCCAAAGTCCATAGTTAATAGAGATTCCCAATGTTTGGGGGAGTAGAATAATAAGGTATTGTCCTTTCTATACAAAGATTAAGTTCCTAAATATAGATAGTCCTCAAATTATGGCCACAATTGAGCCCAAAATGTCTATTGCTAAGCAAGGCTGTTGTTAAGTGAGTTTTGCCCCATTTTAAAAGCTTTTTTGCCACAGTTATTAAATGAATCACTGCAGTTGTTAAGTGAATCTTGCAGTTGTTAAAGAAATCTGGCTTCCACCATTGCTTATCAGAAGCCGGCTGGGAATGTCATAAACACTTACACCAGGGGTCTTCAAACTTGGCCCTTTTATGAAATGTATACTTCAACTCCCAGAATTCCTCAGCCAGCGAGCCTGGCTGAGGAATTCTGGGAGTTGAAGTCCACAAGTCATAAAAGGGCCAAGTTTGAAGACCCCTGACTTACACCATTGATGGAGCTTGGTGTGTCATTATCCAGATGGACTCATGAACAATTGCAAATAATGGCTAAGCTTGAAAAATATGGATATGAAGCATTAGGCATTTATCTGCATTTGGAACGACAAAGATTGAAATACCATAAAGGTCAGGCAATTAGGAAATTTGTGCAATTAAATACATGGATGGAATGACAGGTCTTGGAGCAAACTGTTAAAAGGATAAATATTACACAATACAGTACCTTTGGCAGCTACAGTAGAGTTTAGATGAAATATCTACCAAGAGTCTTCAACTTACCACCACAACTGAGCTCAAAATTTCTGTTGCTAAGCAAAAGAGTTTTTAAGTGAGTTTTGCCCCCATTTTATGATCACATTTGTTAAGTGAATCACTGCAGCTGTTAAGTTAGTCACACAGTTGTTAAGTGAACCTGGGTTCCCCATTGACTTTGCTTGTCCAAAAGTCACAAAAGATGAACACATGACCGCGGGACACTGCAACCGTCAAGAATACATGCCAATTGTCAAGCATCTGAACTTGATCCCATGACCATGGGGATGCTGCAAGGGTCATCAATGTGAAAAACAGCCATAGGTCCTTTTTTTCAGTGCCCTTGTAACTTTGAACAGTCATTAAACAAATTCTTGTTAAGTTGAGGACTACCTGTAGCCAGGCAAGGATCAAGGGAAGGTCAAGGCAAGAAAGATTGTAAAACAGAGTATCAAAGAAGTTGCCCAGATGTGGAGGACTTTGTGGTGGAATCACTGGTTTAAAGGAAAGGGGGGAATAGAAAGACTTTTCAGCATGGGATCCTTCCATGGGAGGAAATGACAGAGGCCAGACTATTGAAGCCTTTATTTGCATCCCATGAATGACTGCAGTCAGTCTGGCCAGATTCTTATAAATAGGTGATTAGCAAATAGGTGATTAGCTTAGGCCTACTCATGGAGGTGTTCTGGTTCCTTGTGCCTGATGCTTTTGTCCTGGAGGTTCATAGGCACCCTCCAAAACATGGTCATCCTGACTGAGGATGGATTATCCTCCTTCACTACCAACACCTTCTCCTCCTCCTCCTCTTCTTCTTCCTCCTCCTCCTCCTCCTCCTCCTCCTCCTCCTCCTCCTCTTTTAACACTTCCAAGTGTTGAGGGAGAAAACAAAATTTTGGTTCTTGCACTTCTCATGGGCTCAACCATTGTTATTTGTAGTGTGTCTTTGATGTTGAGTTCCATCTTCTTCTGGGTCTGCCTTATGCTCCTATCCTGCTACTGACAGTCTTAATTGCAACTTTCCAAGCGTTTCTTGGCCTCTCTGTCTTTTCCCTGAGTTGAGCTGGGCAATTTAGTCTTAGCCGCGGAATCAGAACTGATGAGCAAAGAATGGAATATTATATATATGCTACAACTCTGGTGTTTGAAGCCAGTTCCTCAGAGTTAAGCCTGGGGATATTTCATCTGATCCTTGCTCTTTCTCCTCAGATGAAGAGCCACCTGAGAGGACCATGACAGTGGCTTCCAATTTTATTCCCATTTGTTCTGAGAGAATGAGAAAAGGCCACCGGATCTACTAAAAGATCCATTTTCTCTAGCTTTCCATTCCCAAGTGTACAAGGGGACAACAAGCCTCAAACAAATGAAACAATCAGTCCCTCACTGCAGTGACTTGAAGCTGAGCATGAAATCGTCTCTTGCATATAATCAACTACATTACGAATGCATTTTATGCACAATTTCAACACAAAGTTGGATTGTGTTTTTTTAAAACCCATTTACACACAAAACTAAGATCGTTTTTTTTCCCCTTTCCCCAGATTCCATGCATATATTTTTTGGGGAAAAGATCTTCCATTCGGACGTGCAAATATTCCCATGAGAACTTTCAGATTCATGGGTTGAAAGGATTGGGCAAATTAATCTTTTCTGTACTTTGCTGGCAATTGGAGAGATGGCAAAATTCTGATGCATTTAACAAAGCATTTCTTGATTGGAAAAGAAGAAATATATTTCTTATCTGAATAAAAGCACTTGGGCTTATTTAAGAAAGATCCAATCTTGAATCAAAGAGAAATTTCCTGTCAGTGAGAACAATTAATCAGTGGAAGGACTTATCTCCATAAGTTGTGGTGCTCCATCACTGGAGGTTTTTAAGAAGAAATTGGACAGTCATTTGTCTGGAATGGTAACAGAATAACAGAGTTGGAAGGGACCTTGGAGGTCTTCTAGTCCAGCCCCTGCTCTAACAGGAGACCCTGTGCCATTTCAGACAAATGGCTGTCCAATCTTTTCTTAAAAATCTCCAGCAATAGAAAATCCACAACTTCTGAAGGCAAGCTATTCCAATGAGTTTTTTCACTGTCAGGAATTTTTGTCTTATTTCTCGGTTGGTTCTCTCCTTGATTAGTTTCCATCCATTGTTTCTTATTTTGCCTTCTGGTGCTTTGGAGAATAGTTTGACCCCTTCTTCTTTGTGGCAGCCCCTTAAATATTGGAACACTGCTATCATGTCACCCCAGTCTTTCTTTTCACTAGACATATCCAATTCCTGCAACCGTTCTTTGTATATTTTAGCCTCCAAGCCCTTAATCATCTTTGTTTCACTTCTCTGCACTCTTTCCAGAGTCTCAACATCTTTTTTCATTATGTGGTGAGGAAAACTGGATGCAGTATTCCAGATGTGGTCTTTCTAGGGCAGTGGTTCTCAACCTTTTTAATGCCGCGACCCCAACTGGTCGTAAATCGAGGACTAAACAGGTCGTAAGTCGAGGACTAAACCGGTCGTAAGTTGAGGACTAAACTGGTCGTAAGTCGAGGACTACCCAACCGGTCGTAAGTCGAGGACTTTCCCTGCCCGGGAGCGCCGCGCATGCGTGGTTCCTCCCCCTGCGCCAGCCGAGGCATATCTGGCAAGCGGCAGAGACGGAGCAGGCTGACCACTAGCTGGCCCAGCCCAAGGGAGGTAAGGCACCCGCCGGAAAACGGGAAAAAAATGGCGGTCAAAAAAAATGGTGGACAGCTTTGCTTGGCGACCCCCATGAAATGGTCGATCGACCCCAAATGGGGTCCCGACCCACAGGTTGAGAACCACTGTTCTAGGGCTAAGTGTGATATAGGGTTTCCTTCTGGAGGCAGTCATTCCACTGATTCATTGTTCTTACTGTCAGGAAATGTCTCCTTAGTTCTAGGTTGCTTCTCTCTTTAATGAACTTCCACCTGTTGCTTCTTGCCCTGTCCTCTGGTGCTTTGGAGAATAGGTCCACCCCCTCTTCTCTGTGACAGCCCCTCAAGTACTGGAAGATTGCTATCATATCACTCCTAGTCCTTCTCTTCATCAGAGAAGACATACCTAGTTTTGGTCTAGACATACCAAGACTTTAGGAGAGCAACCTAATGTGTTACTATCAGCAGTTCTGCTGGGCAAAATCTCCTTGTGTTTTTTTTGAGAAGGTAGGAACCCTTGCTCATCAACTCCTGTACTAGAATTTCTATTGTTGTTAGTTGCGAAGTCATGTCCGACCCATCGTGACCCCATGGACAACATTCCTCCAGGCCTTCCTGTCCTCTGCCATCTTCTGGAGTCCATTTAAGCTCACGCCTCCTGCTTCAGTGATTCCATCCAGCCACCTCCTTCTCTGTCGTCCTCTTCTTCTCTTGCCCTCCATCTTTCCCAGCATTAGGCTCTTCTCCAGTGAGTCCTTCCTTCTCGTTAGGTGGCCAAAGTTCTTGAGTTTCAACTTCAGGATCTGGCCTTCTAAAGAGCAGTCAGGGTTGATCTCCTCTAGGACTGACCAGTTTGATCGCCTTGCAGTCCAGGGGACTCGAAGGAGTCTTCTCCAGCACCAGAGTTCAAAGGCCTATAATATTCTATAATAATGTACAATATTTTTTTTATTTTCATCTCTTCTTTGATAGAAACCAGGACAACCTTTCTGTGGGGTGGAGAAAGAGCAAAATAAAACAGCTGCTTAAGTGGTTCCTTTCTTTTTTTTTTCTTTTCTTTTTTCTTCCAGAAGGATGCTGCTCTTGCCAAATTGAAAAGTAAATATTTCATTCCTAATTAAGGCAAAAGCAAAAGCATTAGTTTGAAAGGTGAGAAGCTTTCTTCTTTCCAAATGGAATCACCACATTTCATTGCTTTCCTTTCTCTGCAAAGTGGGAGACTCACAGCGCCAAGCAACTCACCCGTATATTTTAGGGGTGATCAACCTGTACCCCCAACTATTGGTAATTCATGCTTAGCAGTGTGACTTCTGCATGTTTGTTTTCTTGATTTTTTTCCCAGCTTTCCCGAAGGCACTTTTTTTATGTTTCTGTTTGGCAAATGCATTTATGCTTTTTTTTTTCCCAAGCAGTGAAAACCACATTAAGTGTACCCTTAAATGCAAAATGGAATTAAATGCCAAGAAATGAGAAAATGCTGAACTGTGACATTGCTGTAATATCAGATAGTAAAAAAAATAATAGCAGTTCACTCCAGGATTCATTAATTGGATGCTACATTTCAGCTCACAGCCACCTCTGGCTGGATTAAAAAATTTTATTGCTTGCTTTCCTACGACATATTCATTACGCTAAATATGATTCCTTATTTTTACATCACCATATTTTGTATGCATGTGTTTAGATTCCTCATGCAGGTGCGCATAAATGCACACACACAACTGTCTCTCCATTCAGCTAGTTTGTGCACCAAAGACACACTGTGTTTTGATGGTGGAAATAATTCATTTTCTTTCTTGTGTATATTTTGTTTTCTCTCATTTATTCTTTTTGCAGCTTAATTTATCATTAGTGTCTTCCTTTTTCAGCTTTTAAACTGAGGCTATTGTAATAGTGTGTTATCATGGGAGATTGAGCTCAGAGATGCTGCCTAGGGAATGGGCAGATAAGAGACAGTGTAGACCATGGCTACATAGTAGACACAGACCAAGTGGCCCCAAAGAGACCCTGGGGTAGAGATATAAATCTGGATATCATCTGCACATTGATGATATCTTACCCCAAATGGATGGATCACCTCACTTAGTGGCCTCATATAGATATTAAATAGGGGAGAGAGAACCAAACCCTGAGGCACCCCACAAAGTATGGACTGTTGTAAAGCACCATGAAGAGGTATATAAGTCTTAAGTGCTATTGCTATCATCAAGAGTGAAAATTTGGCAGCTATGTGCCTCTCTGTTTTCATCTTGCCATTAGAGTAGGGAGGGGAGGTGTTGCTTTCGAATGGATTAGAGAAACGAAACCTCTCCAGTTCTACGGAAGCTTGCTGAGAGTCGGCAGTATGGAAACCTTTCAAGGACATTCTAGCAGGTGTGAAGAAGAGAGCAGACGGTTCCCATAACAAAGAGAACTTGCTTACATGAGCTACGTGGACATCTGGGGAGGTTTGGCTGGGAAAGTCATTGTTACATGCTATGGTCTGATGCCTTGGGACTTTAGAGGTAGTCTTATCTCGTCTTTACCATGCCATGTATTCAATAAACAGTAAGATTTTCAGAAATGAAAATAATCCTGGACTTTTATTTGGATACTTGAGCTGGAGGCTGAGAGCTATCTCAGATTCCAAGATTTTACTACCACTCCCCTCATTGTTTTGTTTCTACCAAATAATTTGTACCATTAAGGCTCCTGATTGAAATCGGTGTGATTCTTTCTCCCTTGAGCCTACTCTGGTGTACAAGATTTGACAGTTCTCAGTCTGATCTAGATTTAGGCAGTGGTTTAGTAAACACCCTGCTACAAGTGCCAACATCGTATCTGCCACTTTGGTGCTTCACAAAAAGCAGGCAAGAAGGTTCCACTCCAGTGTACTTGGAGATACTGTATATTTCATTGTAGTAGGAATCAGTTAAGTCACAACTCCATTCCTTTCTTCTTAATAAATCTGGCTAAAGAGTCTCTGTGAAAATTGGTCAGAAAAGGAATTGCTTTTAATTTCAGGCATATGCCCAAGATCCTGCTCCAATTCATTGTAGGTAATCCTTCACTGCTGGGAAATGTTTGTGTTGAGTTGCCAACAGCATGGAAAACATCTGCATCTTCCACGCACCTGCCGTGACTCACCCAATCCACCAGATAATAACACAGCCTGCTACAGTGAATCCATATAAATATTTTTAGCAGCTTCTGAGAATTCAGTTATCAATATTTAAAAATAGAATATTTCAGTGCTTCAGGCTGCACAGGGTCCATGTCTCCATTGCTAGGATTAAGGACTTTAACTCATCCATTAGGAAAAAAAAAACTTGCTGCTATCAGTTTTGTCTTGATTTGTGGGTCTTTGAATAATGTTGAGGAGGAACAAAAGTAGACCTTCCCTCTCCAGCCACCTGTACGAAAGCAAAGAACAGCGTGACCCTTTTCTACTTTAACAAAAGTGCCATCTTGTGGCTGTTATAGCCAGAAAAGGCCTTTTCACAGATTAGGCAAATGAAGGATCTAAAACTTGTTGCTATGAAAAGCTGAAAGTTGGCACCGTGGAAAACAAAGGGTATCAGAACAGACAAGACTGCTATGTAAACCCAGTGCTGGGACTTTACATGGTCCCGTATGGAAGAAAAACAGCAAAAATATAATATCTGATATCATGAAAGGGCAGAATAACAGAATAACAGTGTTGGGAGGGACCCTGGAGGTCTTCTAGTCCAATCCTGCTCAAGCAGGAAACCCTATACCATTTCAGACAAATGATCATTCAATCTCTTCTTAAAAACCTCCAGGGTTGGAGTACCCACAACTTTTGGAGGCAAGTCGTTCCACTGATAATTGTTCTAATTATGCCTTAGCACAGTGATGGCGAACCTTTTAGAGACTGAGTGCCCAAAAACCGCCCCCCCATCCCCGCTCCGCCTCCCGCCCTGCCTGCTCTGTCCCGCCCGCTCCCTGCCCCGCCCATCCGGCCACGCACCGCCGCCATGGCCCGCCGCAGATCATCCAGTCAGCCCTGCAGCGCCATGGCAGCCACGCCCTCCACCCACACCCCGCAGCATCATCTGCATGCTATGGGGCGCGAGGGTGGAGTCTTGTCCCTGCTGCCCGGCTATGTCCTTGGCTGTGCTGCTCCGTGCGGGCTGCGCCTGGGGGTGATTCTCCTCCAGGGGGGCTGCTGGAGAGGAGGGGGAGGCGGGGCTGGGGCAATGGCACATGTGCCCACAATTGGGCTCCATTGTGGTTGTAAACCGAGGACAGCCTGTATCTGCAAATAGCCAGTGGTAAAAATAAAAGCACAAATGGATCACCATATTCTGTCTCTCTTGCAATGTGACAGCAGGAGTCTGGAAGAAGGTGAGGGAAGAGAAAGTTGTTTAAATAATCTTAAACATCATCAATGATTCAAACAGAAAGGAGTAACACTGTCCAGGGTAAAGTATAAAAATGTCCAAGTAGCAATGAGTGACTGGGGGGTGGGGGGGAAGAGAAGAGAAGGATAAAGAAAGAGAGGAAAGACACTGGAATCCCTTTCATAGTTTTGTTTTTAAAATGTGGGTTATTTTTATTTGCTTTTTAAATCCCCCCCCCTTGCCAAATCATTTAGGTATGCAGATGTATTTTTGCTTTTCATTTTGCTGTTTCTTTTTGCACATTTTACTGAACCAATAAAAAAGTGCAGACTTAAAAAAAAAATCAATAGATTTGTAGATCATATCCTTCTGGACAAGAAATAGTATTTCAGAAATGACCTTGTTGCATTCAGGTTGTAGGAGATGCAATGAAACTAAGACTTTATTTAAATATATAGTAACATTTGGATAAGAAGCAATTACACGGATTAACTCAACTTTGAGATTTAATATTTTTTTAGAGGTTTACATTCTTTTGAAGTTGATCTCCATCACACGAAAGTTGACATCAGGAAAAAATAAAATAGACTTAACGGCAAAAAAAAATAAATGTTACTGTTCCGTATAAGGAAGACAAATATGTAGCTCTCACTGTTCAGTAGTTGCAGAATTGATCAGTATAGATCAGCGATAGATCACTGTAATGAATCGTGAGTTCAGTTTATTGATATACGTATGTCTGTGAATATATATCCAATATCTTTTTGATTCCTATTTTATTTTAGATTTTTTTTTGTCCTGCCTTTCTGTTTATAAATAATTCAAGGCAGGGAACATTCCTAATATGCCTTTCATCTCCTATTTTTCTCACAACAACAACCCAGTGATGTCACCCGTCCAGCTTTCATTTCTAAGGCAGGACTAGAACTCACAGTCTCCTGGTGATTGGCCCAAAGTCACCCGTCCAGCTTTTATTTCTAAGGCAGGACTAGAACTCACAGTCTCCTGGTGATTGGCCCAAAGTCACCCATCCAGCTTTTATTTCTAAGGCAGGACTAGAACTCACAGTCTCCTGGTGATTGGCCCAAAGTCACCCGGCTGCTTCCATGCCTAAAGCTGGACTAGAACTTACAGTCTCCTGGTTTCTACCTGGTGCCTTAACCACTAGATCTAACTGCCTCCACTTTAGCCTTTTTTTTCTTCTTTTATAATTGTGCGTATTCTTTTTTATACTGAGCTTATTTAAAATCAACACAATTCTAGAACATGGATGGAGAAGGATATGTGGTCCATACTTATAACCTCGGGGCATGAATCATGCTATGGGCAAATTAAAAAAAAAACCACTGAACTGTCCTTTTTTGTGTACAAACCATGTTCTGGTTTTTCCCTTTGTTTCAGAGCTGGAATTCTGTGACTCTCCCCATATGTTGTGTGCTGGCTACCAGGGGGACTTGCATACAGTTTCTCAGCACGGCTATCCTATCGAGATGGGGTCCGATATGGATACCGAGACGGAAGGAGGCGCTTCACCAGATCAGGCCTTGAGGATGTGGATGTCGGGCATGAAATCCGAACACAGCTCCTGTTTGTCAAGCCGCGCCAACTCAGCCTTGTCCCTCACTGACACGGATCACGAAAGGAAGTCTGACGGAGAGAACGGTAAAGAAATAACCTTGGCGACCAATTTTAAGAGATGCAGATTGATTTAACTTTTTTTGCTCTCCCTTTCAGTGTCCAAGTCCACATAGTTCTCCCAACCGTGGTTTCTTTTAATCTCAGTCTGTTGCATAAACCACAATTACCTGTTCATTTGCATTGCACTGATCTGCAAACCATGCTTTATAATCCATCGTGGTGGCATCTCTGTGTGGCATTAATCCTAAACAAACTATAGTATAGCTTAGAGCAGAATTCTCCAAAGCGGTCAATACTGATCCCCAAGGTTGTAAAATGGGGCAAAACTCACTTAACAAATGTTTCAGTTAGCAACAGAAATTTTGGGATCAATTGTGGTCGTAAGTCAAGGTCTACCTACCTGTATTAGTGAAAATATTTGTTACTTTATTAACAGCTCCAGTTTTAGCAGTCTGATGTAGTTCTCGGTGCTTTTAAGAAGACAAAATGACATTGATTGGGTTAAGATCACCAGTTTTGGATTTCAAAAATCCCTGCACATTTTCCACCAAAATCATTGCTATCCCATAAGCCCTTCTTCAAAGACCTGGAAGACCTTTAAAGCATCATGTCTATGGAGATTCTCAGTCATCCAGGTCCTGGTTGTCTCAAGGATCCTTTTTTTTCACGAGGCAACTGGACTTTCTTGTTTTTCTTTGAAGATGTTTTGCTTCTCATCCAAGAAGCCTCTTCAGATCTCCGAAGAAGCTTCTTGGATGAGAAGCTAAACGTCTTCAAAGAAAAACAAGAAAGTCCAGTTGCCTCGTGGAAAGAGCACCTCTGGGATTTTAAAGCATCACTTGTCTTTGTCTTCTTCGTCAAGCAGGCAAAACTGGGTGCCTTTGGACAGAGGAATCTATCAGCCTTTGTGTTGTGTCTTCGTACTGCCAAACCTTTTCAGTAAATTGAAAGGATTTGCCTTCTCAATCACTTTTCCTTTCCAGTTCTTTTTTGAAAGCAAAGTAGGCAAGAAAGGGTCAATTAACTGGGTTTTCCCTGTAGCATTACTAGCTTGGTAGAGTTAGGTTAAGCTCGCACACAATTGGGTTGACTTTGGGCTGTTAAATTATCCGGGAGGTTAATTGACTGGATTAATTCTTGTTATTTTCACAACACATTAACATACACACTCCATTAACCCAGTTAAGTGTTCTGTGGGAACCAGGTCTGGGCTCCTCTCACTTTTCCTCATGCTTGCACACAATCACTATTTGAGGAAGAAGGGATGCTATAAACTTGAAATCAAGTGCCTGAGAAAAAAGACGAATTGCTCAAGGGAATAAAGTCTTCAATCTACAAGAGCGCAGAACATTCCAAATCCAAAAAATTAGAAGGTACCATCATAGGTTAGGATGCTAGAATGCATTCTGCACGTAGATGTTTGTTTCCAAAGCACAAGTTGTCAACCCCACCACAAGATCACCTCTACAGGGAGGCTAAAATGATTTTTTATTGAGATTGGCTAGAATGACAGAATTTTACCAGTCTGATTGTGTTTTTCCTCCTCCTTCTTATTCTCCAGTGAATTAGTGACACATCTGCCCAAGCAACCCCTACATATTATTTATTGTTCTTTACTGATTTTAGATAGATAGATAGATAGATAGATAGATAGATAGATAGATAGATAGATAGATAGATAGATAGATAGATAGATAGATAGATAGATAGATATTTCAAGCCCTTTTACCTGTTAATAGTTCCTGTCTACCTGTATTTGCATCAAGGTTATCTTCCTTAATGTCTACAGCAGGCGACTGAGAATGGATGAGATGAAAATGGATCAGACTGTTTGGGACTAAAAAGGCTTTAAAAGGCCTTGGAAAGAATAAGATGACAATTAGTTGAGTCCTGGTAGTACAGTGGTTAGAATGCAATACTGCAGGCTAACTCACTGCTCACTCCAGGAGTTCAGTCCTGACCGGCTCAAGGTTGACTCAGCCTTCCATCCTTCCGAGGTCGGTAAAATGAGGACTCAGATTAGTTAGATAGATAGATAGATAGATAGATAGATAACCTTTATTGTCATTTTTTACTGTGGGCACACTGGCACACATTAAAAATGAAATTTTGTTGCTTGCTCTCAAAATTGTGCACATACATAGCACACATTTAAACCTGCTATATACAACATATGTATAAACTCACACCCTGATATATAAATATCATATAAATATTAATCACTGTCCATTTTGAATACATAGCGGAAAGAGGAAGCTTTAGAGTTTACAAGGTTAATACTGTATGGAACCAAATTTGCTGTGACTGAATCTGATTGTTCTGCTTCGGACACCACGGAGCCTCCGCCCAGAAGGTAACAAGGAAAACAGGTCGTGAAGAGGATGTGTATTATTGGGGGGCAATATGCTAACTCTGTAAATTGCTTAGAGAGGGTTGTAAAAGCACTATAAGCACTTATATACTATGGTATATAAGTCTAAGTGCTATTGCTATTGAAAGAAAGATAGTTAAATAAATTTAAACAACTTATGTTTTTAATTATTTAATTTAAATTTAAATAGCTAAGGATGGATGGGTGGATGGATGGAGGGAGGGACGGATGGAGGTACAACAGACAGATTGATAGTTTGATCTAGAGGTTAAGACACTATGCTAGAACCTGGGAGACTGTGAGTTCAAATCCTGCCTTAGCCATGAAATAGGAATAGCACTTAGACTTATATACTGCTTCATAGTGCTTTACAGCCCTCTCTAAGTAGTTTACAGAGTCAGAATATCGTTCCAAAAAATCTGGGTCCTCATTTTACTGACCTGGGAAGGATGGAAGTCTAAGTCAACCTTGAGTTGGTCAGGATCAAACTGCTGGCACTTGGCAGAATTAGCCTGCAATACCGCATTCTAAACACTGCATCATGATGGCACCCAGAAAGCCAGCTGCGTGACCTTGGGCCAGTCACTCTTAGCTCAACTGACCTCACAGGGTTGTTGTTATGGGAAAAATAGGTGAAGGAAGCTATATTGGATATGTTCGCTGCTTTGAGTTATTTGCAAATTAATAAAGGAGGGATACAAATAACTAACCTGATAGAAAAAAGGCAGAAAAAAATTCCATATTTTCTTTCTTTTTCCACATCTTTTTCTCCATCTTTTTTTTTTCTTTTTCTTACACTTCTTTTCATTTTTAAATACTTTTGACTGTATTGCAAAATTCTAGTAAAATATTTAAGAGGGAGAGAGAAAATTAGATCATCTGGGGAACGAGCGGGATAGAAAGCAGATAGATAACCTTTTCCATAGCTACTGTTTTCTCCTCATAAATGGCCACAATGATAACTTTCTTTTTATTGGTTACTAGGAAGGCTACACCAACTTCTGTTTTCCCACTGAATCTCCCCTGGAAACTTCGTTTCTTCCAATGTTAACTTTTCAAATAAAACTCTGGTAGAAACTGTATATTACCTTTGCAAAAGGCTGTTCCATTCTTAGAGGGAAGATGACATAAATAGGGATATAAAGAAAGGGCCTAGGGATGAATTGAAAACTTTTCAAAGAAAAATAATACAAAACTTTAATAGCTTTTGCCATCCTTCAACTTTATTGTTGTCCAAGGAGAGCTTTTGAAATTTAACTAGTATATAGTCAAATGCTTTGAAACTATATATTTTGATGGATAGTTGAATCCTACTGGGATAGTTTTAATATATAAGTGTGGGCTTCTCCAATGGATTTTGTTTTCTGTTTCTTCCCCCTGATTACCATCGCAACCATGAGAAGGACATCCATATAAACTGTTTTAAAAATGAAGAAATAATTTGTTTCTGTTACACATGCTAAACTTCACCAACGGTGATATGGGGAAAAGCAGGGAAGCTAATTTAACACAAAATCGTAGAAGAAAAGATTTGGATGAATTGCTGTTTACGGACATTAATGGAGAAACTGGTCCATCTTGTCCCAGTCAGTTTCACCTGTTATGGTTATGGTTGTTATGATTCCGGCTAATGAAACACTTCAAAGAACTTCCAGGCATTGATTTTCCTAAAAGTCATTTATTGATACAAAATGTCGCCACGGCATAACGAAGGTATGCTAAGATATAAATTCTCTTCCTCTGAGCAGTTAAATTATCAGCATGTTCCCTCCCTAAATTAGCTGTCATATATCACGTTATCCAATTAGTGTGAAGGTCAAAGGTTCCCTTCCTCTCTCTTTCCCGGCTTTTCCCTCCTCCCTCTTCTGCTCTGCATTAACTCTAAAAATACCAGACAGTTCTGCAAATTGTCAAAGCAAGAATATACAATATTTGCAGCATTGACACTCCCGTTTCTCTGAATAGGTTCCAGCCTATTCTGCAATTTGTTTATGATTTATGCAAGGAAACATGCATTATTTTAATCCCCTGCTGATACAATACTTTTTTTTCCCTCAAGTCTTTTATTCTTAAAAAAAAAAAATACTGTTTGGCAAATTTCCTCCTAAAATATGCATATGTGCTTATTTGAACCTAAAATACAATCTCATACACATCCTAGTGGCTTTTTTAATTAGCCAAAAGCAGCTTTACAGAATTGTCAGGAGGACACCTGAATACTAAGAAGGATGCACAAAATCTAATCAGTCTATTTCTATGAAAAGCAATAAACAAATCAGCTTGCTTTGAAAAAAAAATCACTTTTAAGACAAGCTCTGTTTTCAGTCATTGTCCCCCAATACGTAGCTTAGACACTGTTTTGATAGAAGAGAATATTTTTAGCTCAGGATTGAATTGTGAGGTCCTTGGTCCTCTCAGAGTTTGGTGTTTACTTGCGGTGCATTGATGACGTTACCTAGTTTGGTAATGAAACATCTGCAAGAAAGCAACCAAGTTCAGAGAGCGCCAAGGACCCCACAGACACTACTTTGGTTTGGTTGAAATGGAAGAGTAAAAATTATTATAACTAAAATAGAGTCAGAAGGGGGAAAAAAAGAAAAAAGAAGAAACAAAAGAAAAAGCTAAAGTGCAAAAACAAAAAAAGCTAGAAGAAAAATTGAAAAGAAAAAAAAGATTGGAGATTTACCACCAGATCCAGCGTGACCCTCTTCTTCCTATTATGTAGCTTACTGTATCTAATTGTCAAAACCACATAGATCATAAGTTCATTTGTTTCGAGGTTATGCAAAAAGTCCATTAAGGTTCTGTGCATTTTCTTTCAAATGGTTTACAAAAATTGCCTTTACCTTCAACATCTGTACAGCTGCGGTCCTTTGTCTAAGACAAATAGCTGGTGATTTTTAATGTTTTAATAATAATAATAATAATAATAATAATAGTAAAGTTGGAAGGGACCTTGGAGGTCATCTAGTCCAATCCCCTGCTCAGGCAGGAAACCCTATACCATTTCAGACAAATGGCTGTCCAGTCTCTTCTTAAAAACTTCCAGTGTTGGCGCATTCACCGCTTCTGGGGGCAGGTTGTTCCACTGGTTAATTGTTCTCACTGTCAGGAAGTTTCTCCTTAGTTCCAGGTTGCTTCTCTCTTTGATTAGTTTCCATCCATTGCTTCTTCTCCTGCCTTCAGGCGCTTTGGAAAATAGCCTGACTCCCTCTTCTTTGTGGCAGCCCCTGAGATATTGGAAGACTGCTATCCTGTCCCCCCTCATCCTTCTCTTCATTAAACTAGACATACCCAATTCCAGCAACCATTCCTTATATGTTTCAGCCTCCAGTTCCCTAATCATCTTTGTTGCTCTTCTCTGTACTCTTTCTAGAGTTTCAACATCTTTTTTACATCGCGGTGATGTAAATCACAAGTCAGAAATTGCTAGCATGAGCTGACCAAAAGACAATTTGATTTTTTTTTCCTTGGGTTTTGCCTACCCATTGTGGTGAGAAAATGTTCCTCTTTCTTTGTTTCATAGTCTTGAGCTTCAGATAATTGTCTTAGATAATTAGTCTAAGATAATTTAATTGGTTTTTGAAAATTATTTTTGTCTGACCTTACCGAGGCGTGAAATGTATTTTTTTTAAAAAAAATATAAACCCGTAGGTTTATACATGGTAAAATAAAGTACTTAATTCCGCTAAGCACAGAGAAGAAACTTACAGAATGATATTAATGATAAGGCCCCTTGACAAGTGATGCAGATAAAAATGGGATTTACTAAGTAAATAAAAGCATCAAAATGTGCCCTTTTTAGTATGCTTACCGTATACTATATTCACAAGTGAATTTTCTTACTATTAAGCTCCACAGCAGCCTATAATACTCAACCCCATAAACATTTCTGATGTTGTCTCTTAGGCGATGTAATTTCCTAGAAGCCACAATGAAGCTTGATATTGCGTTATTTGAGGCGGGGGGATACTGTATATAGCTGAACTGTGCACACACATCATTAATCCCATAAATAACTATTATGCATGCAGAAATAATAACTGTATTTCCTCTAGTTTCTGTGGAGACTTCCTTATAAATCTAGATACCGGCTCTGAAATCAAGCTGAGAATCTTTAGTAAAAAAAAAAAATACAGTACTAACTTCGGCGCTGTTGCTTTGCATAATTAAAAAACACAAGCTAGGTTTTGTTGGATTGAATTTAAAGCTTGCTTCTTCCAGCGTTTTTGTTTCCCGGTATGACGAGCTAGGTTGTTTAAAAAGGTCACAATAAGCCATCTCTTTGACAACCAGTAATGAAAGGTGTGCTGCCTCAAAATCAAATATCAAATATTTATTTGATTTAGTTATTGTGGGATCCTCAGTGCTCTCTAGGCTTTTTTTTTTTGCAGATGTTTTATTACCAAACTACGTAACACCACCGGCACTGATGATGTTACTTAGTTTGGTAACAAAATGTCTGCAAGAAAAGCACCAAACTCAGAGAGCATCAAAGACCCCACAGTTCAACCCTAAACTACAAATATTATCTTCGGTCAATATAGTTATTCCTGAACTGGGTTTACGTTAGCCTTTGACAGCTGGGTGATTTCTCAGTGGCCTTAAAATTCCCATGGCCTTAATCAGTAGTGGTACCAGCAAAAGGTCATAGAAATTGCAGACGTTCTGGAGGTCTCCATGTAACATGGCATAAAATACCACAACGTAACTTTAAATAGATGGTAAAATGAATATTGGACACAAGATCAAGGTAAAACCAGGGCAAGAAATTAAGAACTTCAAATGGCCAGATTTTAATAATAATGAAGCAGAAGTAGCCATCTGTTTGCTAACAGTTGGGAAGACATCTGCAAGAAGATAACTGAGTTATTTGAGTTCATCCACCATGAGTAATTTGGCTTTGATCTCATCATAAATGAGACCCACTAGGTGATCAGAGACTGCGGGGACTGAGACGCTGCTCAACATGCATTTACAAAATCTCCCTTCAAGATATGCCAAAGACTTATAAGCTGGTCTGCAGCTTAAGGGTATAACACCCTTTTTCAATAGGACATTGGTAATATTATCTAGGTAATGGGAAAAGCTTCTGTGTTTTTTTATAATAATGATACCACGGTGAAAATTGGAAGGACAATATTGCCATAACATCCTTATTGGCATCCTTTTCAAGGAACCCGTGTCCAATTTTTCTCTGTTCTCTGAGTTACTCCAAAGGGGTTAAGGAATACTCTGTCTGTCTGTCTGTCTCTCTGTCTGTGTCTGTGTCTCTGTCTCTGTCTCTCTCTGTCTCTGTCTGTCTGTCTGTCTGTCTGTCTGTCTCTCTGTCTGTCTCTCTGTCTCTCTGTCTCTCTCTCTCTGTGTGTGTGTGTGTGTGTGTGTGTGTGTCTGTCTCTGTCTCTGTCTGTCTCTCTGTCACTCTGTCTCTCTGTGTGTGTGTGTCTCTGTCTCTGTCTCTGTCTCTGTCGCTCTCTGTCTGTCTGTCTGTCTGTCTCTCTCTCTCTCTGTCTCTCTCTGTCTCTCTCTCTTATATACCACCCATCTAACCAAAAGGCTACTCTAGGCAGCTTACAATGAATAAAAAACTACAAAATAAAACATTGAAACAATAAATATCAACACTAATATTGCTTTCAAATGAACAAAGAGGGAAGGGAAGGATCAAGGTGCATGTGAGGGAGGATTGGGGTGTTACATTAGCCCATTAACCGCCTGCAGAATGACACATCCAGGCCTTGGGGCCCTTTCAAAAAGAGTGGGTGTGGATCTCGGGGGCCTGATGTCACATTTGTAAGACAGGCGATAACAATTTGGTGCATTGATTCCACATTCCAGAATGCAGAAAAATCTGCATTATACTTTATGGAAAAACAATGTTCCTGCAAAATTAGGTGTTTATGGATTTCTCTTGAATGTCTCTCTGTTTTGATTTGTCTTCTTGTTGAAGGCAGCAGAGGAAGGTGCTGCTGGTGTTGTGACATAGGTTTTTTTTTTTTTTAATCACTCTGAAGTCTTTCGATGGTCCCGTGGGCAAAAGCACCATCTGGTGCTTGGGAATGAATGAAAGATGGGAAGCTAGACAACCCGCAGCCTACTGGAGAAAGCACTGTACAGTGAAAGAGAAGATACTGGTAGTCCTGGACTTACAGCAGTTCAGTTAGTGACCATTCAAAGTTGCAACAGCACTGAAAAAGTGACTTGTGACCATTTTTCACGCTTATGACCGTTGCAGCATCCCCATGATCACATGAACAAAATTCAGACGCTTGGCAACTGACTCATATTTATGATGGTTGCAGTGTCTTCAGGGTCAGTGGGGAACCCAGATTCACTTAACAGCCATGTTACTAATTTAAGAACTGCAGTGATTCACTTAACAAAAATGGCAAGCAAAGCTGTAAAATGGGGCAAAACTCTCTTAATAAATTTCTCACTTAGCAACATAAAGTTTGGGGTCAATTGTGGTCCTGAGTTGAAGACTCCCTATCCTTGCACACATATCTCTAGACCAGGGCTTTTCAACCAGTGGTACGGGTACCACCTGTGGTCCATTGGCACCTGGCAGGTGGTACACGACCATCCTAGAAAAGTGGTAGCGGGGGAGGGGAATGAACTGAACCGGTGGCAGCACCGCACAAGCCTGAGCAAGAGATGGCTGGAGCTGCAGGGCTGTCAGGGCTCAGCAGAAGCGCCAGGATCAGTGCCGCTTTCCAGCTAGAGCTCGGCGCTGATCCTGGTGCTTCTGCTGAGCCCTGAAGAAGCACCAATCAGCTGGAAAGCAGCACTGATCCTGGCACTTCTGCTGAGCCCAGAAGAAGCACCGATCAGCTGGAATGTTGCAGCATCTCCAGGGTCTTGTGATTTACATTCAGATGCTTGGCAACTGATTCATATTTATGACGGTCACAGTGTCCCAGGGTCATATGAAGTGACCAAAACCTGCTGCAACCACCCAGCAGACAGGGGGAATAAAAACCAAACACCCCCCACCCCACCCCTGCTGCCAATCCCCAACAGGAATGCTCACAACAATGAAAACCTCGGACAGGAGGAAGAGCGCCGCTGGGCGGGCAGGCAGGTATCTTGCTCGCCTGTGCTTGGGGGGCACTTTTTCCAGTGCCATTGTAACTTCGAACAGTCACTAAGCAAACTGTTGTAAGTCGAGGACTGCCTGTACTTTATCACTTTTTTCCTTTTTTTTTTTTGGGTCAAGTTTTTGACACCTTGCTAGGCGACTGGTGATACTCGGATGTTGCCATATCCTAAAAGTGGTACAATGGGTGAAAAGGTTGAATAGCCCTAGTCTAGACATGTATTTCTAACTAAGTGTAGGAACATTGCAATCCATCTAGGAAGATCTCCCAAACGTTTTATCTTCTCTTTTGAAAGACACAATAAAAATCAAATTGTGTGGCCACCCATATCCGGTCTTGGATGAGAGACTGCCCAAGGCTTTAGGCAAGATTGGGAAGTCACAAGCCACCCTGTGAGATGCTTTCAAGGGTCAACCATTTCCTTGGCTGTGGCTGTGTCCATAAATGCACCAAGAATTGATTGTGACTTGAAGGGATCCTTACTTTTTAGGTTCAGAGAGAGGGGGGAAAAAAACAGCTTTTTTTTTTTTTTTTTGGTAACCTGGATTCTCAAGGAGAGACATTAAGAATGCTGTCAGTCCCTGCATTTTTTTTCTTTGGCGCGGGTATCTAATAAATCATATATTTATGCTCAATTGGTGCAATGACAGAGAAATTCAGTATTTTTGCAGTAAATAGCTGCTAGCTCACAGGTGCCCTTTGCTTACTGATATAAATACTGGTTTTTGGAATTTGGGATTGTGTGTGTGTGTGTGTGTGTGTGTGAGTGAGAGAGTTACAGAGAGAGAGGGAGGGAGAGATGCCCTTAATCTGAGGTTAAAACATCTTAATATATTAAGATGTCCTTAATATTTCCCAAAGCACCAGAAGGCAGGACAAGAAGAATTGGATGGAAACTAATCAAGGAGAGAAGCAACCTAGAATTAAGGAGAAATTTCCTGATAGTCAGAACAATCAACCAGCAGAACAGCTTGCCTTCAGAAGTTGTGGGTGCTCCAACACTGGAAGCTTTTAATTTGTATAGGGTCTCCTGCTTGAGCAGAGGGTTGGACTAGAACAGTGTTTCTCAACCTTGACAACTTTAAGATGGGTGGACTTCAACTCCCAGAATTCCCCAGCCAGCAAATGCTGGCTTGGGAATTCTGGGAGTTGAAGTCCACCCATCTTAAAGTTGTCAAGGTTGAGAAACACTGGACTAGAAGACCTCCAAGGCCCCTTCCGATTGAATATTAATATGTTTATGACAACTTCTGTTTCATTCTTCCTTGCACTTGGATTGTTTTATCCATTTAGTGTTGACTCAAATGATGATGATGATGATGATTGCACTGATTATTTTATTTCTATTTCCACTTTGTCCTCCCTTCTGAGGCACCAGTGTGTGCAATTTGCTTTTTCTGAAATTTTGCCCCAGCTCAATTTGGCTGGGTGTCTATCATTCTCTTTGCTGGATGGATTTTTCTGCAGGACCTAATATTCAGGAATGCTTACAGGAGTCCCTTTCTTGTGTTGGTGTGTGCTTGTGTGTGTGTTTAATAGGCAGTCTTCTTTCTTCCAGCATGTTGTCTGAGTATTGTACTGCAATTTGAATTTTATTGAATCATTTTAGAGTATAATTTATTTCTGATCCTTAGTGCTTCTTAGCCATGGCTGAAATAGCCTCCATTACTTCAATCACTCATTCTTATTTACCTCTTTTCTTTCCTATCAGCTTCCTTTCTTTTCACTCCTCCCTACAGGTTTTTTTTTTTTAGTTTTTGCATCTATTCAATCTTCCAGCATCCAATTTTCTTTCTAGTGTAAAATAGCATATCATTTCAAACCTTTTAACTATATAGCCCATCTCCATCCCATTCTCCAAACCTGGTTTGATTATGGGATAAAGATTACATGCAGCAGGTCTACTTTTTTAAAAAAAAGGGAAAAAGGAAACAAAAAAAAGAGCTGTCCAATACATTAAAATTCCACAATTGTAAGTAGCATAGTAAAGATACATTTCTGTGAAATTGCATTTCATTGCTTTATACTGCAAGATACACATTGAAAAGACAAGAGGGGAATTCAGAATCAAGTCAGCAAACTAGGATGGGGCAAGATGTATTTATAATGCATGTTTCAGTTGTCTGGAGATCTTTACTTGGTCTGCTTTTCCTAGTTTTATCCCTCGAACCCATTTCCCCATACACCAGGGGTGTCAAACTCAATTTCATTGAGGGCCGCATCAGCATTGCGGTTGCCCTCGGGGGCTGGGTGGGTGTGGCCAGGGTGGGTGCGGCCTACTGGGTGGGCGTGGATGGAGTGGGTGTGGCCTACTGGGTGGGCGTGGCCAGCTCTACATCGTTCGCGTCAAGGGTGCCTGTGGGGGCCTGGGCAGGAGTGGGACAGATCTGAGGGTCTCTGGCAGAAGGGGGTGGGACCGGGGCAAGCGCCAAGGCATGGTCCATTTCTTCATTCCTCACAAAGGATGACACCTCCCCAGCATGCAACCAGGGTGCGGGGCCGACGCGGCAGGGGCTGGTTCCTCGCTGTTTCTGGATGGCCTTGTGGAGCTAAGACTGAATGTGTTTCAGCATAGATGGCCACCACAAAATTGTACATTGGCTCCCGGCCGGCCTGGGCCAGGACCAAGGCAGCGGGGGCCGTTCCCTCACTGTTTCCAGGATGGCTTCATGGGCTGCATGAAACCACTTCGCGGGCCGCATTCGGTCCCTAGGCCTTGTGTTTGACATGTCTGCCATACGCTGTTAAGGTGCAGAGTTCAGGAATGCCAGGGGAAGCTAAATATCCTTCTTGAAGCCCTAACATTATGAGGCAGGAATTCCCACCTCATTTTAAGGGAATTATTTTTACCTGCTGCAGGAGTGTGCTTGCAATTATAGACCAAGGATGCTTTTCCTTTTTTTAGTACCACGAGCATCTGTTTTGAAGAGAGGTAGTATGGGCATGGCATTTGGTCCTGTAATGGCATGTGGGAACAGAATGGGACAGCTCAGTGCAGGACAATTCAACAATTCAATTTAAGTCTTTAAAAGAATTTTAAAAATATTTTAATTTTTGTCATTCCCATTTCATTTCGCCCCTCCTTTTGCATTCTTTCTTTAATCGTAGTATTCCATTTTTTCTTTGATATTAGTGTAACGCTTGTCCTGCGGCACATTTTCCCACCGCAGCAAGTTGATAAGCATTTTATGTGCAAAAGGAAGCACTGTGTACAGAGTTACGCTATTGGTTTATCTGTCTAATTTGCTACTGCAGTGCTTCCCAACCTGAGCAATTCCCGCATGGCTGGGCTACAGTTCCCAGAATTTTCTGGAACAGAAAGTATTGTCTCACAATTGATGGAGAGCAATCATCAACTGCTCTATTTTTTACCTGTTTTTTTTAAACAACAACAACAAACAAACTGCACTTCGCAATCGTGATTTGAATTGGAGACTTTTTGCATGCAAAGCTTTCACCCATCGTTAATTCAGTCCAATCCAGCTGACTTTGGTTATGAAAACAGGTCAGTCTGGTCCTAATTAATCCCTTGGATGGGGAAATTTTGGAATTTCAGGGTTGTAACATTGACTGGAAAATTTAAAATAATTCCAGAAGGCAAGCCACTTATGCACGGCAGTTTAAGAAAACTCCATGGATATATATTCATGTGGGTCCCAAAATCTGAGCTTGACTTGAAGGCATCTTTTTTATAATTTTCGCCAAGCTCTGATCTTTCCAGACAGTGGTGGGATTCAAATAGGTGAACAACCAGTTCTTTGTGTGGATGCCGCTTTCAGAAGTCCATTCTGGGCCTGGGCAACAAAAAATTAGCTACTGGTTTTGCCGAACTGGTGCAAAGTAGCTGAATCTCACCATAGGAAGGAAGGAAGGAAGGAAGGAAGGAAGGAAAGAAGGAAGGAAAGGAAGGAAGGAAGGAAGGAAGGAAGGAAGGAAGGAAGGAAGGAAGGAAGGAAGGAAGGAAGGAAGGAAGGAAGGAATTCAAATATGTGAACAACCGGTTCTCTGGATGCCGCTTCCGGAAGTCCATTCTGGGCCTGAGCAACAAAAAATTAGCTACCTGTTCTGCCGAAGTGGTGCGAACTGGCTGAATCCCACCACTGTCTCCAGACCCCTATTAGTTCCAAGGGCCCACATACTCTTTTAAATAAAAATGATAAAGAATTGCATTGAATCAGCTCTTATCTTATTCAGCACATAATTGTTGCTCTTATTTCTAGCTAATAGATATTTCACCTTCAGGAAGTAAAGGGTTCGGACGTTATTTGATTCTGTATTCATGGCATGCTTCCAGTTTGATAGCTATTTTCTCCTCCTTATATGTTCTTGCAATGAAATCTGTCTTCCCTCCATTATCTACAGGTTCTTGTCTAGTGCGTACAAATTTCTTTTATGTCTCCTGAATTTGCTGAAACTGGATGCTATGTCCACCTCTTTGATTTGTGGTAAATGCCTGCTATGATTGTGAAGATGTGTTTTCCTCAGCATGGCCACATTACCTTCACAAAATTCTCAGCCATTAAAAATAATAACGTTATATGTTTGTGTCCTGTTTCTTACTGGTGTTCAACTTGATTCATAGGTAGAGAAACAGTAAATCTAGGCTCTACAGTAGGATTAAGCTAAGCCGGCATTTGTTAAAGCCCAGATTCATGTGTGGTTATGTTACATAGGCGTTCTGTAGTCCTGCAACAGAGATCCCCAAACTTTGAGGATAAGTTGGTTGTCGTGTTTCATCGGAGTTCAGAAGAACTTTGGGAACAAGTCTATACATTTACATTTTTAGGAAGCTGTTGTGTACATTTGTGCAAAATGGCGACTGGGTGCAACATAAAAAGTAAAGTCTCAGTTGGGATCAGTAACTCGATGATTTAAGGGTGCGTCTCTGCAATTTTCTTGACAACAGTCTATAAGAAGTTGCTTTTTTTACCAGGATTTTGTTCTTGACTACTTCTTTATTTTTATTTATTTATTTATTTCTCGTGTTTGAGCAGGGGGTTGATCCCTTCCAACCTTGTATTCCATGTTCTATGTTTATTTTCTTATTTAAAGTATACTGCACTTCTGAGCTGTGGAATTCTTGGTGGGTTTGTCTCTAGGTATTAAGGAACCTGGCTACCTCCGAGACCGCCTTCTGCCACAGATTCCCTCCCATAGACCGGTACGCTCCCACAGAGCGGGCCTCCTCAGGGTGCCGTCGGCCAAGCAATGTCGGCTGGCGACCCCCAGGGGGAGGGCCTTCTCTGTGGGTGCCCCCACCCTCTGGAACGAACTACCCCCCGAGATCCGGATGATTCCGGATCTCCTTNTTTAAAAGTAATTTTAATCGGAAACACAGCTGGCAATATTTGGTTTTTAATTCGGCTTTTATTGGGGTTTATATTTTTGTATTTCTGTATCTTTGTATTTTGTGAATAGTATTTGTTTTTTAATATGCTGTGAACCGCCCTGAGTCCTATGGGAGAAGGGCGGTATACAAATTAAATTAACATAACATAACATAACAGGGAAAAAGTGAGTGAGGAGGATTTTTAGAAAAGGTGACTCAGTCAGTCAAAGAGGAAAAAGTATGAAGCCTCCACTTTGATTTTCTTCAGTTTAAGATGGGACAAAGAAAAACTTGGAGAAGCTTTCAAGAGCCATTGAGTTAGGTCAACTCAAGAAACTAAGATGGTGGGGTTCCATGGAATCTTTATTGCAACATGATAGCACAGCAACATCTTGAAAGCCTGTCAGAGTTTTTCTCTGCCCCATCTTATACCACCCCCCCCAAAAGAAATCAAGACAAAGAATACATACATAAACACACACACACACACACACACACACATACATATGCACCCACACATACATATATACATACAAGAACAAAGCAGAACTAAACAAGACACGGAAAAAATGTACATTTTTTAAAAAGGCACATGCATATAGATTGTCCCCCTTATATATACTGATAAATATATTTCACCAATAATAGTTTCCCCCTTGTGAAACAGAGCCACAATGTTATGAATTTCTACAACTCTTTTTACCCAACCAATTTGACCTAACATCTATCTACTATATAAAGAAAAAATAGTTAACAGGTAAACTCAACAAGAAAGTTAAACTTCAAAGCCCTTCGTGAACAATTTATTTTTGTATTTAACTCACGGAAATTCCACAACAGCTTCAGATCTACCATAAGCCACTACAAACAGCATCTCTGATCCATTCAGGATCAAATATATTGTTTCTTAATTGTAAAATTTTTCCTTAAAAGTTTAGCTGGGATCTTTCCCAACAACTGCACCTCATTCCCTAAAGTCATAAATCTCTGTTGTAAATTTCTCCGCAGCATTTGTTGTTCAAAGAATCTTCCTACGAGTGGAAACACAACTTCTCTTGACAATTGTTTGAATATCCCTTCTTTACGGCATGCTTGGTGCTTTTCTGTACCCAAAACCAAGACTATTTCCATCATAGTTGGCTAGGAGTTGCCTGCTGCATGCAAGAAATATGACAGCAGCAAAACTTCAAATCACCAGAATTCGCCAACTCCTTACCAACCCCTTACGTTATAGGACTCTCCTGATAACTTAACATTTTTTATGGCAGGTGGGCATACTTCCAAATAAAGCCCTGGACTTCAGCTCCCCATTATTTTTATTTCCGAAGAAGGCCCGTGGGGTGCATTTGGAACCCAAAAATATTCTTGCAAAGAAATACGATGTTTGTTCCTTCGCAGCATGCCAAATGTCTTAGGTTTTAAATTTGGAAATGATTATTTAAAAATGCACAATAAAAAGACTTGGAAGGAGGTTTAGTGGACACCAAAGACTGCTTATCTGGGCCTATTGCTACCCCTGGGAGCCATACTGTGGATTCCAGATTTAGCTCCTAAGGCAGTTTATGTCTGCACTCAGAGCCTGACTGCCTTCCCATCTGAGGTCATTTCGAATGTGGCTTATGAAATATGGGTGGGATTAACCCATTTTTCAGAGAACATGTAACTCCTGCGTATAGAATAAGGCAGTGATGGCTAACCTTTTAGAGACTGAGTGCCCAAACTGCAACCCCAAACCCACTTATGCATTGTCGAGTGCCGGGTGGATGTGGCCCATTGGCTGGGTGCAGCCAATTGGGTGGGCGTGGCTGCAGTGGTAACGGAAGACTGGGTGGGACTAAAATGTTCAATCAATCAATTCCAACTTTGCAAGAACTTTTGTTTTCCCGTGAGAAGTTGAAATTGACTGATTGATTGAACCTTTTTTTTTTTGCACATGGCGACGGAGGCCTAAAGCGAAAAGGTTTTATAAAACCCAGCTGAAGGCCTAGGACTGGGGCGACGACGCGCGTGCCCACAGAGAGGGCTCTGAGTGCCGCCTCTGGCACCCGTGCCACAGGTTCGCCACCACTGGAATAAGGAATGGGAGAGAGCTTCACCAGCAAGAGATTTCTGTTTTAGAGGATTCAGGTATACCTACCCCAAACTCTAGGTATTCATTCATTCATTCATTCAAATTTATATGTCACCTGCCTCACTATCAAGAGACTGTCATAAGTTGAGGACTGTCTGTACAGAGCATTATCTTTCATAAGAATTGGCAGATTATAACAAAAAGTGTTTGTCCGTGTCATTTGGATGTCCATATCCCTAACCTGTCTTTTCTATCACATGTCAGTCTTTTCAGAGACAGATGAATGATACCGGCCATCCTAATTTATGAAGAGAATTTTGATGAGCGTTTAATATTAAATGCATGCCAAAATGTGATTGTCTTTTTTATAAATTCACCCTCTTGAATTAATATTTTAACTTCCGTCTCCGATGCCATCGCGTGCCTTCTTTGCGTTACGAAGTTTCCTGGAGGGTTTGTCTGAAATGTTCTGTAAGGTCACCTTTGTTGGAGTGATCAATTTGTGGGAATTTATGGTCATCTAAGAAAAAAATGCAGTAGGAATTTCCTATTCTCATGCTATCCTTATACATTGAAAAAAGGCCTAATTTTCTTTTGGAAACTTGGGAATTTGTCTCATGAATTTCCCTGGTCTGGTCAGTAATCTCAATGGTATTATGATCTTTTCTTAATTATTCTCCTTCTCCCTCTCCTTCTCCTTCTCCTTCTCCTTCTTCCTCTTCCTCTTCCTCTTCTTCCTCCTCCTCCTCCTCCTCCTCCTCCTCCTCCTCCTCCTCCTCCTCCTCCTCCTCCTCCTCCTCCTCCTCCTCCTCCTCCTCCTCCTCCTCTTCTTCTTCTTCTTCTTCTTCTTCTTCTTCTTCTTCTTCTTCTTCTTCTTCTTCTTCTTCTTCTTCTTCTTCTTCTTCTTCTTCTTCTTCTTCTTCTTCTTCTTCCTACTCCTACTCCTACTCCTACTCCTACACAGTTCCTCCTTTTTCTTCTGCACTGATGGCAAACTAAGACCCTTCTTATAGCCTACAAAGATTTTCCTCTGTATAAAAATTACAAAGAATTCCCTGCCTTTTGAAGTTAGAAACACACAGAAATGATGTCAGAGAAACCCTCAGAAGGAAAAAAATGTGCTCATGAAAAAAATATATATTTTCATTACTAAAAAATAGAAAGGCCACCTCCTAAAGACTAAATGCAAACTCTATTCTTTCGTTCTGATTTTAAAAATAAAAACAGGCGAAAAGCGTTCCAGATCAAAAATCTATCTCTAAAAAGTACCCTATATAATACAGGGCAGGCTTTGTTGATTTGATTTGCTGGTGTATTTTTGCAAACATGTACAGCAAGAATGTTAGCAGAATGTACTGTATTGCCATATATTTCAGTAACGCAACATATGCATCATTACCTCCTTGCAGTCTAAATCACGTTGTGTGATTTTTAGAAGCTAAGAATCTATTATTGAAAAGGGAGGGTCATAGCTCAGAGAAAGGTACAGATTCTGCATGTTGAAAGCCCCAGAATCAGTACATGGCCTCTCCAGGCAGGGCTGGCAAGACTTTGTGCTCAGAACCTCTGCTATTCCTTGCTCTGCTTCCTCCATAGCAATAAACCAGGATTCCAGGGAGTCTTGGCTTCTTGTTAATGAGCAGGATGAAGAAGTGTAGAACACATCAAGTCATTATCAGTGGTTCATTCTCTCCAGTGATAGTGAATAAGTAAACCAGAAAGGAAGAAGCTTAGAGAAAGCTTATCATTTTATAAATGCACTCAACTTTCCATCTTACAAAATAACCCCAAAACTAACTCCTTCCTTTCAGTTGTTAATTCCACCACATCAGTAAGTGCATATAGGGTCTGCATAAGAAAAAAAAAAGAATATTTTTTCCAAGTATGGTAGATGAAGAGCAGATTCCAGTCTCATTGCTTAAGCCAAGCATCAGTCCATCTGTTCCAGAGATGATGAGAAAGAGACTCAAGTAAGTCATAATATAACTATTCGTCAATGAGAGGCTGGGATATACGTATAGTTCAGTTTCCAAGGTTGTAAAATATAATCCCTTTTCCCTGGTATCAGATCTGATTAATGGGGGAATCTAGCTTCTTTGATCATGTGCTAGGAGCTCAACATAGAGGAAGCTTGGATAGGGCTCCAACTTTGTCAGATGAACACGTATGGCTGCTTTAGCTGGGGAAAAAAAAGAGAAAACAAAACTAAAATTAAGTTATGATGGTGTTCCTTCTGTCCCTCTTCATTAACCCATGGAGTAGCTTGCCTTCAGAAGTTGTAGGTGTTTCATCACTGAGGGCTTTCAAAAAAAAGACTGGACAGCCCTTTGTTTGAAATGATGTTGGGTCTCCTGCTCAAGCAGGGGTTTGGACTAGGACAGTGATGGCGAACCTTTTAGAGACCGAGTGCCCAAACTGCAACCCAAAACCCACTTATGCATCGTCGGGTGCCGGCTGGGCGTGGCCCATTGGGTGGGTGTGGCCCATTGGGTGGGCGTGGCTGCGGTGGTAACGGCAGACCGGGTGGGACTAAAAACTTCAATCAATCAATTCCAACTTTGCAAGATCTTTTTTTTCCCCGCGAGAAGTTGAAATTAACTGATTGATTGAACCTTTTTTTTTTTTTTGCACACGGCGGCGGAGGCCTAAAGCGAAAAGGTTTTATAAAATCCATCTGAAGGCCTAGGACTGGGGCAACGGCACGTGTGCCCACAGAGAGGGCTCTGAATGCCGCCTCTGGCACCCGGGCCATAGGTTCGCTACCACTGGACTAGGACCTCTCAACTAGGTCCCTTTCAACTCTATTATTCTATGTTCTCTTTCTCTCTTTCTCTCTCTTTCTTCTAATTCCGCGGGAAGACCCAGAACCTCAGTTTAAAAATTTCCAGGCTGCAGGTTAATTCTCCCAACCTAGCACAATGTGGAATCTAATACACTTTCTTAAGATCATGGCTTGTTACAGTAGCAGCAACCTGGGAAATCCTAGTTTAATCCTGGAAGGACGAGCACAGGAAGAAGGGAAGAAAGGAGAAGCTGTTTAATCATGCTAAGCCTCTGGATTCTATTGCCAGAGTTCTATTTTCGAAGCCTCCGGGTTCTATTTTCCTTTGGGTTCTATTGCCACATGCAGATGGGACGGAAGTTGAGAAGAGTAGATAACACCCAGCAGTTTTCTGACATGGTAATGCACCTGTTTTTTTCCTGACCCATAAAAATTCATCAGTGCAATAGAAAGATGTTTGCTGCAGAAGGGAGCTGTGCACTCTCTGATGTACGTCTGCCTTTGTCTGCCTATCTCTATGCTAATCTTTAACTTTCCTTTTGACATAAATTCAGTCTGAAAAGTGCGACCTTTCCTTTTCCAAAACCTTATGGGACGAAAGGAAAATCAAATGCTAATCTTCCCTGTCTGTGTTCTTCTCTGGCTTCTCTATGATCTGCCAGTGGAGGAATTTAAATCACCTTGAAACCAACACAGCAAATCAGATGCAGCTTTTGTTCGCTCCAGGCTGGGGAAGTAAAACTCAAATGTGAAAGGGAAGTGGCATCTTAAGAGTGCCGTGGCATATTAATGTTTAACTGAGTTTATACAAGTGACTGGAATACATCACCGGGCCATTTGTTCTTTTTATCTCTTTGACTTGTCTGCGCTTTGCCGTTCTGTAACTCCGATGAGACACTAGAATGTCTTTCTCACTTCTTGAACACAGGTCAATTGTGCAGTTGAATGGCTTATATCAGGGGTCTTCAAACTTGGCAACTTTAAGACTTGTGGACTTCAACTCCCAGAATTTATCTAACTAAAGAAGATTGGAGAAAATAATGCATTTGAGACAAAAGTGCATATAGTCAAGGCCATGGTTTTCCCAGTTGCAATGTATGGATGTGAAAGTTGGACCATAAGAAAGGCTGAGCGACAAAGAATGGAGGCCTTTGAACTATGGTGCTGGAGAAGACCCCTGCGAGTCCCCTGGACTGCAAGGCGTTCAAACCGGTCAGTCCTAGAAGAGATCAACCCCGACTGCTCTTTAGAAGGCCAGATCCTGAAGTTGAAACTCAAATACTTTGGCCACCTAATGAGAAGGAAGGACTTACTGGAGAAGAGCCTAATGCTGGGAAAGATGGAGGGCAAGAGAAGAAGGGGACGACAGAGAAGGAGGTGACTGGATGGAGTCCCTGAAGCAGTAGGCGTGAGCTTAAATGGACTCCAGAAGATGGTAGAGGACAGGAAGACCTGGAGGAACGTTGTCCATGGGGTCACGAAGGGTCGGACACGACTTCGCAATTAACAACAACAATTCCTTCTAAAGGGAAAGCAGAATGAAAAGGCAGAAGTCATTGAGCAGATCTTGGTGACATTCCTGGAAATCTTCATTCAAAAGTTTGACTATAGAAAGTGGACAATTTCTATTTCTGTCCCAGCAATGCATATTGGCATATAAGGGTTGCCAACCACTTATCATATAAGGAATTTTAAAAAAAAACCCAAATTGATACAGATATTCGACTCAAGAAAAAGTAATATGCACTTGTGCCAAAGTCCGAATCAATAATTGAATGGCACTTAACTTAATTTGATGCATCAAATTGAATTGATAGTAACCCTTTTGAATTGAAGCTTCATTTCTCCCCATTAGTTCTGCACAAGACTGAAAGGAAGGGCAGATGGTGTCTGCTATTTCCCCCAAGTCTTGCTTGTGGGCTTCTCTCTTGCATCTGCTCTGTTGTTGGGAGAACAGAACGCTGAACTAAATAAACTTTTGGCTTGATCGAATAAGCTCTCCTTTCTATTTTTGTCTTTTCTGGTTCATTTGCTTCTTTTCACCTTGTTTTCAACAGTTCACTTAAAATATTCTAAGGTGATTTGGCTGATTACCCTACAGTAGAGCATATGCATTTTCTTGTTTTTGTCTAAGAAGATCTGCTTTTGAAATCATTTTTATTGTCTAAACTCTTACTTTGGTGAACTTTCAGCTCATGTCCTGAAGTAACAGCCATTCGTGTTTCAAAGTCTATGGGTTATCTTTGTGCTACCCTACAAAGAATCCATCCTGGATTCAGATTCCTGATCATGGAGTAGGTAACAGTTCTGTACAGCTTTGTACAACTTCATTTTGTGTGTGAGTTGGGTCCTTTCCTAGATTAGAGAGATCTGCTTATGGTCACTCATACCTTAGTGATGTCCCAGTTGGATTACTACAATGGAGCCTACATGGGGGCTGCCCTTGAAGAGCATCCAGAAACTCCAGCTGGTGAAGAATGCTTATTTTGGCCACTGTCCTTAAGAAAAAAGGCTTAATATAAAAGCAGGCCTCAAATACATCATACCAGCAGTTGCAATGAACTTAGAAACTTCTTCATATTTATCTAGGCCTCCGCTAATAAAATCATCTTATATCAAATCTTAACTCGCTGCTTGAGAACATTTAGCAGCATTTAATGTTATTGTATCACCTGAAAAAAGATAGTTTACATAAAATGTATCCATCCCTCCTGGATATTCCCTTTAGGAAGCAAACAATGAGTACAAATGTCTCATTAGATGTTACAGAGTAATATTACATAACAATGAATTGCCATTGGTGATTGAACATGTTTATTTGGAAATAAGGCTCATTGATTTTAATAGGCCTCTCCCCCAATTTAGTGATGTGTGGAAAAATGCCTAGAAGCAATCTTTCATTTAGCACAAATGGTTGTGCAAATATAATGAAGTGAGAAGAAGGACTTGGGATTACATGATAGCAGTGTTCCAATATTTGAGGGGCTGCCACAAAGAAGAGGGGGTCAAGCTATTCTCCAAAGCACTTAAAGTCAGAACAAGAAGCAATGGATTGAAACTAATCAAGGAGAGAAGCAACCTAGAAACTTAGAACCAACTCAGAACTAAGGTGATATTTCTGACAGAACAATTAATCAGTGGAATGGTTTACCTCAAGAAGTGGGGGATGCTCCATCACTGGAGATTTTTAAGAAGAGAATGGACAGCAGTTTATACGGATTGGTATAGGGTTTCCTGCTTGAGCAGGAATTTGGACTACAAGACCTCCAAGGTCCCTTCCAACTCTGTTATTCTTTTGTTCTGTTAAGTGTGATACTCCATTATTCTTCAAGGACAATAATGGAGTATTACACTTCACAGAATAAAAAAATAAAAGAGTTGGAAGGGACCTTGGAAGTCTTCTAGTCCAGGGCTTTTCAACCTTTTTACCCATTGTACCACTTTTAGGATATGGCAACATCCGAGTACCACCCGTCGCCTAGCAAGGTGTCAAAAACTTGATGAACAAAAAAAAAGGAAAAAAAGTGATATAAAGTACAGGTAGTCCTCGACTTACAACAGTTCGCTTAGTGACTCTTAGAAGTTACAATGGCACTGAAAAAGTGCCCCCCAAGCTACAGCCTAGCAAGACATCTGCCTGCCCGCCCGGCCACGCTCTTCCTCCTGTCCGAGGTTTTCATTGTTGTGAGCTTTTCTGTTGAGGATTGGAAGCAGAGGTGGGGGGGTGTTTGGTTTTTATTTCCCCCATCTGCTGGGTGGTTGCAGCAGGTTTTGGTCACTTCACATGACCCTGGGACACTGTGACCATCATAACTATGAATCAGTTGCCAAGAATCTGAATGTAAATCACAAGACCCTGGAGATGCTGCAACATTCCAGCTGATCGGCGCTTCTTCTGGGCTCAGCAAAAGCACCAGGATCAGCACCGAGCTCCAGCTGGAGCCTGGCGCTTCCGCTGAGCCCTGACAGCCCCGAAGAAGCGCCGATCAGCTGGAAAGCGGCACTGATCCTGGCGCTTCCGCTGAGCCCTGACAGCCCTGCAGCTCCAGCCGTCTCTCGCTCAGGCTTGTGCGGTGCTGCCACCGGTTCAGCTCGTTCCCCTCCCCCGCTACCACTTTTCTAGGATGGTCGCGTACCACCTGCCAGGTGCCAACGTACCACAGGTGGTACCCGTACCACTGGTTGAAAAGCCCTGTTCTAATCCACCCCCCTGCTCAAGCAGGACACCTTCAAGGAGTCCTTCAAGGAGTCAAAATAAATAAAGGATGGATAATGTTGTATTTATTATGTGAGAGAAGATGGTTTTGTGCAGTGGACATTCTTGAGGTTTTACCTTTTCTTTAATACTGTATTTTGCCTTAACACCTGCCATTAGGTTGAATTATTTATGTAAGTAAACAAGACCAATAATCCCATAATGACTTCCTGAGCCTTGAAATAAAATTTGGAGACCTAGTGTATCCCATTGCCTACGGATTCTTTGGGGGCTAGAATTGCTCTTGGCTAGTTGCGACATTCATCTCTCCAGCTGAAAATAGTTATTAATGTCTTTTTAGCATATTTATGACCTTTCTGGGGAAGAACCCCTGGCCATCTAGGAGGCCACAGCTGCTCTACCATTCAAAATCTCCAAAGGTTATATTTTGAGTAAGAGAGTCTTAGAATATGAATTTGGACTGAGAGAGAACCAGAGAATTCTCCGTATAGCCCAATAAATTGTATGTGGCTTTCTTTAGCCGAGCGTGTTGTATTTAATGTAGGAATTCTTACTTCAGTGAGGAGATATGGAATGGGGAAACCCTGGAAGAATGAAAGGAGAAATGGTGAGCAACATTGCATGCACATCTCCATCTTGTTCAAGTGTTAACCACACACACTTAGAATTCTAAATATGCGCCCCGGGCTGAGGATCTATTTCAGCTCATAATTTTGCAAGCCTCGGCTGATTTTCTCCACCATTAACCTAGACCATTTCATTAGTATGGGACGTTGGCGTGCTTGTACTTTTCCCCCAACCAATTCCATCTCAGACTGAACAGAATAACAGAGTTGGAAGGGACCTTGGAGGTCTGCTAGTCCAACCCCCTGCTTAAGCAGGAGACCCTCTATCATTGTGGATAAATGGTTGTCCAATCTCTTCTTAAAGGCTTCAAGTACTGGAGCACCCACAGCTTTTGAAGGCAAGCCATTCCACTGGATTATTTTTCTCACCGTTAGGAAGTTTCTCCTTACTTCTAGGTTGCTTCTCTCCTTGAGTTTCCATCCGTTGTTTCTTGTCATGTCTTCAGGTGCTTTGGAAAATAGGTTCTTCCCCTCTTCTTCGTGGAAGCCCTCAAATATTGGAACACTGCTGTCACATGTCCCTTAATCCTTCTTTTCACTAGACTAGACATACCCAATTCCTGCAACCGTTCTTCTTATGTATTAGCTTCCGGCCCCCTAATCATCTTTGTTGCTCTTCTCTGCACTTCGAATTACACCTAGGAGTAATTATGCTCATTTTCTAGGCAGTTTTAGTAAAGTGCTCTCCGTCCTAACTTCTATAGTATCTACATTAAATAGTTATTCTGCTCTGCCGGTTCGCCATTTCAGAATCTTCAGAAACTCTCTTATCATGAATTCTCACCTATTTGATATGAAACATTAAACACAAAACAGTCAAGAAATGAACCTTTGAGCAATGTTTCCTGGCTGATGATCCTTTTCCCAACACTTTTCACCGATTGCATCTGGTGAAATAATTTTTCAACCGTTGATATTTTATTTTAGGACAAATGTCTGTTCAGAAAAGTTGAAATATTTGGAGTGCAGTGGTTTGGTGGGTAGGAACGCACTGTTTTTTTCTCTCTCTTACATGCACCGCTCCTACTTTTATCTGTGACATGTTGAAGAGACTTATGCTTTTAATGTCATTGGCATTGCATTTCTTATGATGTTCCATCCACAAAATTATTATAGAGATATAACCCTTTCTCTTAGGATTGTAGAAAAATCGTGCCAGGAGTAAATATGGGCTTCTGCTAAAACGAGTTTCACAAGAACATTAGTATCAGTTATCCCTAATGTTCAATTTTCTCTGATCACAAATCTGCAGAAGTGGTGTGAAAAAAAAAGTATGCCACTGCAAGTTGCATACAAACAGATGTACTTGTTTAAACAAAGCTTACATTGAAGAATTTACATTTGAGAAACTTGGATCAAAGAGATTAACACAACAATGAATGAAAAAGGGTGAGTTGAGTTGAGTTGTCATCAAAGCCTCCGTAGGTTTCAAAATATCAAAAATATAAATGCTTACAATTTTTTTCTGTTGTTTTAATCTGGAAACAGAGGGGGAAAAACAGAAAAAAGTGCTTTACTATAATAGGAAGTATATCAAAAACCCACAGATCCCCACTTTTAATCTCAGCTTCTGATATCTGTAATGCTATAGTACAAAGGCAAACAATTGCCCTTTAAAGTTGACTTTACATACATCTTTGTTTTCTCTCCCTTTAATTATACCCAAGCACAAAAAAAAAAGCGAATTTATATGATTTAAATCACCCACTGGTTGAGCCACACTGTGTAAACCATAATTAAGGTGCTAAGGAAAATAGTTTTAAAAATTCATGCTGTTTGCATCTTTCATTATACATAGTGACTTCAATATTTTATTCTTTCAACAATAAAAGGAAAACGTACATACCTTGGAAAAGTGTAAGTGTTTATAATGGAGCAACACGGTAGAATGGCTTGTTAGAAGATAACAATATGGGCTATGCAGTAGGCTGAAACAACTTGAATTAATCTTTGTTTCCCAAACTTCTAATAGGTAAAGTCATGTTTTCCCCATCCGTTTTAAAATGTGGAATTCTACCACTAACTCTTACAAGTAATACGTCTATCTATTTCATATGTCAGGTACCACATCTGTTGATTAGACCAGGGGTAGGCAACCTTGGCTCTTTTATGACTCGTGGACTTCAACTCCCAGAATTCCTGAGCCAGCATGGCTCAGCTTGGAAACTCTCCTCCCTTTCCCCTCAGCATGGCTGGCTCAGGAATTCTGGGAGTTGAAGTCCACGAGTCATAAAAGAGCCAAGGTTGACTACCCCTGGATTAGAACGATAAACTTCTGGGGAATTCTGGGAGTTGAAGTCCAGAAGTTTTAAAATTGCCACTGCCGCCGTCATAAATACGAGTCAGTTGCCAAGCACCTGAATTTTGATCACGTGACCACGGGGATGCGGCAACGGTTGTAAGCGTGACAAATTGTCGCAAGTCACTATTTTCAGTGTCGCCGTAACTTTGAACGGTCGCTAAGAGAACTGTTATAAGTTGAGGAGTATATCGAGGGGGGAGTTCAATGAATTCCTTTGTTTTTGAGCCAGGATATCATTCCACGTTGCTGTGATAAGTTTGAGGTCTATGCATTTTGCCAGTATCATCTCAGGAAAAACAGCAGAGAGCTGCATGACGCGGAAGATCAAAAAATGCCACCTATTTTGCTTCGTGTTTTTAATGGCTTATAATTGGAGGTATTATCCTGTCATCTCTGAATGAGAGCCAGGTTTTGGGGTTGTTGTTGTTTTTTTAGTGAATGAGCATAAGAGATGACTTGGTTCATGGTAATAATGAAGAGACGGAGATGGGCGAGGGAACTTTGCATATAAATGAAAATAAAGTGGAAATGGAGTTTCTCCTTTGCAGGAAGTTTTATCTGTAGTTCAGGTTTTAAAATGTGTTTTTCGGATATTATCCGATGAATTGTGCTCCATTGTTTTCTCTATACAATTGCTTTAAAATGTGGCAGAGTTTTTAAAGCAATTAAAAGAAAGGAATAATCTCCCAAGCTTTCTGCCAAAATACGGCATTTTTAAATCCAGAGAGAAGCCTTAAATCAGTGATAGAAACATTATTCCCATTCTCTTTTTCTTCTCTCTCTCTCTCTCTCTCTCTCTCTCTCTCTCTCTCTCTCTCTCTCTCTCTCTCTCTCTCTCTCTCTCTCTCTCTCTCTCTCTCTCTCTCTCTCTCTCTCT
>NW_015386879.1:391111-417041 GCF_001527695.2 Protobothrops mucrosquamatus
TCTCTCTCTCTCTCTCTCTCTCTCTCTCTCTCTCTCTCTCTCTCTCTCTCTCTCTCTCTCTCTCTCTCTCTCTCTCTCTCTCTCTCTCTCTCTCTCTCTCTCTGTGTGTGTGTGTGTGTGTGTGTGTCTCTCTCTGTGTTCTCTCTCTCCCCCTCCCTACTTTTCTCTCTCTCTCTGTGTCTTCTCTCCCCCCTTTCTCTTCATCTTCTCTCTCTCTCTCTCTGTCTTCTCTCTCTCTCAATCTGTCTTCTCTCTCCCCCTTTCTCTCTCTCCTCTCTTTTCTCTCTCTCTTTCTCTCTCTCTCTGTCTATCTGTCTTCTCTCCCCCCCTTTAAATCTGATATCTCCAGCCACATCTAGGAAAGGATCCAGTCTAGGAGCTTGGACTAACTAAAGAAACCAGTGAAAACTGCTTGGGGGGCAGGGGGGGTGGGGAGAAGTGTTAATTCTAAAATGCAGCCAGCTGAGGAATTCTGGGAGTTGAAGTTCACACATCTTAAGATTGCCACGGGCAAGAAACACTGATCTAGATAATGCTGTAATGCCACACCTACTAGCTTTGCAAAACTGGGCCTGATGAGCATTGGAATCCTGTGATATCTAGAAGATTATTGATGCCCCAAACCAAGCGGGCAGAAATCTAGTATGGATCAGTACTGCATATATCCAAATGGCATTCCATTTGGTCTAAGTTAAACCAATGCATATTAGACAGGGATACATAAATGCAGGAAAATATTTTCCTGAAACTCAACTTCTTCTCTTCTCTTCTCTTCTCTTCTCTTCTCTTCTCTTCTCTTCTCTTCTCCTCTCCTCTCTTCCCCTCCCCTCCCCTCCCCTCCCCTCCCCTCCCCTCCTCACAATTTCTGATCTTTTTTGCAGCATTTATAGGCATAATAATCTCCATTCTTCCAAATTACATATCTTGGTTCTCTTCTTCCTATAAGCAACCTCTTTTAATTAGGAAATTCAAAAATCCTCCTTATTTCCCATTCAGTGGACATGACAACCTTCAGTGCACAAGGATTTATTCTTCCTTTCTTTGCAGCTGCCCCAAACATATACTTATATTAACACAAAGTCCCCCCTGAGAGCCAACAAGAGTACTTGGCTCAGGATATCCAGACCAAAGTCTTCCCTGAACCATGAAAGAAAGTGGAACATACTTTCAGCTCAATCTGTTTCTTGGGAATATTGCTATTCCTTAAAGAAATAGTAGGATGTGCAGTGCAAGAATTATTTAATGCAGTAAATCCTGTTTTTGAATTTTTATGCATTTCCCCAGATAGGCACTGATTTTTGCAAAAACTCTTTTCAAGGCTGATGGATATCAGTTGTTTCTGTTCTGTGAGGAAGCTTTAGCAGATGGCCATTGCTTATGGTTAGAAAAAAGTGATATACTATTATTACATCTTCACTGTGATATATATATATATACAGTATATACATATATATACTGTGTGTGGAGAGAGAGAGATACTGTGTGTGTGTGTGTGTGTGTGTGTGTGTGAATAGAGAGAGAGGACAATGTATCTCTCACTCTGTGTGTACAGTATGTGTGCGTATATGTCTATATATATCTCTATATCCATCCTTCCATTGTCTGTCTGTCTGTCTGCCTACCTACCTTCCTATCTGTCTGTCTGTCTATCTATCTATCTCTACCTACCTACCTACCTACATCCATCCATCCATCCATCCATCCATCCATCCATCCATCCATCCATCCATCTATCTATCTATCTATCTATCTATCTATCTATCTATGGCTGGAGATAGAATTAAAAATGCGACTCTTGGGTGCATCTATATTGTGTCCAAATAATCACGATCACCAAGAGTAGCTAAAATGTTTATAAACAATTAAAAAGTTTAAAAAACAGTTTAAAAGCAATAAAACATTTAAAATTATCGGCAACCGAGCTTTCGTCGGACTCTCCCGACATCATCAGGGTTGCTGAGGCGGTGTTTATCTATCTATCTATCTATCTATCTATCTATCTATCTATCTATCTATCTATCTATCTATCTATCTATCTATCTATCTATCTATCATTTTTCTCCAGAGGATTTCAGCCCCAAGTAATGTTACTGTTATTCTTTAAATGGTTAAATATCTGCTGCAAACTTTTGCTTTTAACACTTAACCAGTAGATTTAGCGCTAAGTCCTGGAGGGTTACTTGATTCTATATGACAGTTGACATTTAATTGTGTTTAGTATCTGATCACTTATGACAGATATTCAATAACATTTAGGGACTGACAATTGACAGTTGGTGGCTTTTTATATTTGACATGTGTCAAAATCAATTAATTTTTAGGACATGTAGGAACCCTGAGAGGATAGCCCACCAAATGCTTGGAACACCCAATATCCCCTGTTCGCAAAATCCTTGAATTACACCATTGTTTCTCCTATTCCCATCTACCTCCATCAGAGACAAGTGAATAATATTCCCAGCGATCATGAGTTATTCATGGAATGCTCCTATTTTCTTGGCTGTCCTCCCATCCTTTCAGCTTTGCACAGATTGTTAAAGATCTGGGCTAGGCCAGGGTAAGCCCCTGTGAATATTTGTGTGTTTTAGTTCAGCTTTCCAGTCAGCTGTATTCTTTTCTCTGTGTTGTTTTCTTTTACATTTCTTTTAATTTTTAATAATAATAATAATAATAATAATAGTAAAGTTGGAAGGGACCTTGAAGGTCATCTAGTCCAACCCCCTGCTCAGGCAGGAAACCCTATACCATTTCAGACAAATGGCTGTCCAGTCTCTTCTTAAAAACTTCCAATGTTGGAGCATTCACCGCTTCTGGAGGCAGGTTGTTCCACTGGTTAATTGTTCTCACTGTCAGGAAGTTTCTCCTTAGTTCTAGATTGCTTCTCTCCTTGATTAGTTTCCACCCGTTGCTTCTTGTCCTGCCTTCAGGCACTTTGGAGAATAGCTTGACTCCCTCTTCTTTGGGGCAGCCCCTGAAATACTGGAAGACTGCTATCATGTCCCCCCTCGTCCTTCTCTTCGTTAAACTAGACATACCCAATTCCAGCAGCCGTTCCTTATATGCTTTAGCCTCCAGTTTTGTTCATGTGTAAGCTGCCCAAAATTGTTGAGGAATCAGACAACCTTGAAACGAAAATAAATAATAAAATAACTGTCAGCTTTTCTTTTCTTTTTCCTCATGAGATCCATTGCAAGAACAACTCTCACTGTGTCAAACGCCTTTTCTTCCCCTTCCATTCATGACACTTTTCTCAAACTTTGGCCTTGTTTATTTGTAATATCTCTTTTGCCGGTGTTGATTCCAAATTTTTGAAAATAGCTTTCCGTGAATGTTGGGGCGGGGAGCTCTTTACTACATATCTGGTGGTTGAAATGTTGCATTTTCCTCTTTCTGATTTGAGTCTGAAATATTTCCAGATAAAGTTATTTCCTTTGAGGGCTGGAATGTATTTATGTACCTCAAAGAGTAAATTTCCAGAGAGCACTATGATTGAATAGTGTAGCTATAAGAAATATAGCTACAGTTTCATATAGGACATTCAACGCTTCTATGATTCATGTCTTATAAACTTTATTTGCGCTCTGAATAAGATTCTGAATGCTATATGGCCAAAAAAGGGGGGAGGGGCCATAAGTATATTTACCATACAATTTGAAAATTTCTTACTGATATTTCTAAGGTATCTATAAGCTATTGTTAAAAAAAGAAAGTTGAACCTGCATAGTATCTACACACAGAAATGAAACAATATCCAGAAATCATTACTGGTGGAGCAGTCCAAAATAGAATAGAAATAGAATATATTTATAGAAGATAGAATATATTTATAATAGAATAAACATATAACAGAAAAATATCAGCTTAACGACACCATAACAAACATATCAAATATATTAGGATATTGTCATAGAATTTCATGCTTTTTCAGTGATGGTGGGAGTGTTCTTGGTGGTTCCTTGATTAGGCTATTGTTTACTGAGTTGGTAACTCAGACAGTAATAACTCAGACAAATAATTAAACAACACTGACTGAGCAAGCCACTAATACATAAAAAGAGAACAAACCCCTCTCCCTTCTAGCACTGATGATGTTATCTAGTTGGGTAATGAAATGTCTGCAAGAAAACAACCAAGTTCAAACAGCACCAAGGACCCACAGTTGTTCTCCTCCTCCTCCTCCTCCTCCTCCTCCTCCTCCTCCTCCTCCTCCTCCTCCTCTCTGCAAGCCACATTCTCTTCTAGCACTGATGATGTTAACTAGTTGGGTAATGAAACGTCTGCAAGAATACAACCAAGCTCAGAGAAGACCAAGGACCCCACAGAACATACTCAGTAATACATCTTCATCTTTCAAGTGCCCCAATACTATTTGTATTCTTTAATATAAAATATATATTTTCATAGCAAATGAACCATAATCGTTTTGCCACTAACATGTATTGATGGCTTATCCAAGTTCCAGAGGCAAGAAAATATTCTTCAGGAATGGAATATTTTGTCACTCCATTCCAGGATCACGCTGAAGAATGCATCTTCTCTTGGTTTGGTGTTTCCTTGCTTTTTTATTCTTATCCTTCTTCTGACAGAAAGGAAAGTATAGTTCTGGTCCCAGGCCAAAATAAAGTGATTTGATGAGATTTGACTTGACTAGTAGAAAAGCAGATAGATTGATGAAGGTTTCTTCCATGCTTCTTTCTCAGAAGACTCATCAACCTTTACTGCTCACTGTGCACTGTCCAAGGTACTGACAATTCATTTTTGTGTCAGACAGACATGCTTGGACTTGATGGATTGCATTGTTCCCCAACCTGGGTGTCCTCCAGAACTGTAGACTTCAACTCTCGAATAACCAGCAACAGTCATGCTGGTTAGGAAATTCTGGGAGAGAAGCCTTCACATCTAGAAGGTGGCTAGTTTTATAAAAACAGAACTGTTGTGATAACTGAGGGCCCTGGTGCCTGAGATTATGGGTTGCAGATATTTATTTACTTAACTGATATCCCATCTTTATTATTTTTACAAATAACTCAAGGTGGCAGGCATATCCAACACATCTTCCTCAAGGTGGCAGACATATCCAACACACCAGACATATCCAACACAACTTCCTCCTATTTTCCACACAACACAACCCTGTCAGATGAATTGGACTGAGAGAGAGGGACTGGCCCAAGGTCACTTATCTTGAGCTCAAAATCTCCTGGTTTTTAGCCTGGTGCCTTAAACACTAGACCAAACTGGCTATGATGTTGATGTTGAGGAGAATTCCAACTTTTTTTAAATGGGTTTCTTGTAGATTAGCTGTGGGTTTCTTGTAGATTAGCTATAACCTATTTCATGTTTTTCAAATCAAAGCATGAAATAAGAAAGGTAAATAGGAAAAAAAGAAAACAATAATAAACTGCTGAAAGAGTTCATCTATTCCTCCTAAGAGGAACAGGGAAACAATGATAGTCAAGGCAATGCGTGTTTGTCTCTTTCATTTCACTGATGAGGGTGATCTATTTATTTTTTTTAATTATTCTGTAAAACAAAGCAACATCCTTCCCCGCTGAATAGTTCCGAGTGACTGGAATGTAGCATCAGAGAGAGAAAAAAGAGAACATCTCAGTTGTGGTTTATAGATGGGGATGAAAGTCATTAAAATTGATTTCTTGATGAACAACACTAAGGAAGCCTTCATCTAGATGTTTTATCAATTTTCAATTACTTAGTTCCTTCAAGACACTTTCATGTTCTATTCTGAAACACCGTGTTTCTCAAAAATAATTCATAAAGTAAATCAAGCTCATCAGATGTAAGAGACGAGCAGCCGAAGTATGTGAAAAGCAACAACTAGAACAGGCTAGTGTACACTTAGAAGTCTGCATTCAGTTTTGGTCACCATATTATAAAAGAGATGTACAGACTGTAGAAAGGGTGCAGAAAAGACAACAAAGATGATTAAGGGGCTGGAGGCTAAAACATATGAAGAATGGTTGCAGGAATTGGGTTAGTCTCATCTAGTGAAAGGAAGGAATAGGAGAGACATGACAGCAGTGTTCCAATATTTGAAAGGCTCCTAGAAAGATGAGGGAGTCAACCTAATTTTCAAAGCTCCAGAAGACAAGACAAGAAACAGTGGATGGAAACTAACCAAGGAGAAAACCAATCTAGAATTAAGGAGAAATTTCCTGACAGTGAGGACAATTAACCAGTGGAAAGGCTGGCCTTCAGAAGTTGTGGGTGCTCCAACACTGGAGGCTTTTAAGAAGAGACTGGACAGTCACTTGTCTGGAATGGTTTAGGATCTCCTGCTTAAGCAGGGACTTGGACTAGAAGACCTCCAAGGTCCCTTTCAACTCTTTTATTCTGTTTTTCTCCTACTGTTCTCTTGACTTAAAGGAAATGATTTATCCTGAATAGAGACATTCTGTTCTCATAGCACATGGGAATTTACCTGGTTGAAGAAACTGCTCTTCCTCAAATAAAATATTTGGTTTAGTAGGACTCTGGCAATTAAATCAGCTCTGTTTGTTCTTTCGTAGCCTACAGATCATGCATGAAAGTTACATTGTTGTGTCACACTCCCAGGGCTGTTGCTGAAAAGTTGGGAAAAGGTAATTAAAGGATGCCATATATATTGACAGATTTAAATTAGATTTCTGAAAAAGTGAAGTAGAAGTGCTAAGAACATTTTCCCTTTCTGCACTGACACTTGAATTGAAATAAGATTTTCATTCTTCATTCATGCGTGCCTTCAATTTGTATGGCCACCCATCTCAGAAGTGACTCTGGGCAGTGAGCAATCATAAAATAAATTAAAAACGCATTTCCATCATAATGCAAAAAATTAGAAGTTAGAAAATGTTTTATAGCATTCATAAATGATATGGGGATTTTGGTATTTCTCCATCCAAAGGAGCTCCTACTCTCTTTCTCTTTGGTCCTACCTAATAGATGGTGTAATTACAATCAATTCGGTAGTTTCAGATTCTAAATATCATTCAAAAATAGCCCAAGGTATAAGAAGTTACTATATTGTCCTTCTATTATATAGTAGTCCAATTTGAGGGTTACAAAGGCTTGTGTCAAAGGCATGGCTCCTGCATTCTGATCCTCTACAGTGGTCCAAGTTTCACTCATTATAGTAAAAGGTTACTGGGATGAAGACAAGCTATCCTGCCAGCATCTCTACAGGTCTCTTCATCCTTATATCGGGGCAGCACTTTTCCCAGCTGAAGACAAAATTGAAATTTCATTAAATTAAAATTTAATTAGTACGATTATTCTGCAGCCATGAATTTAATAATTCCATACCTCAGATTTTTATTTTTTTAAAAAAATGGCAATTGGGTAGCCACACCTGGAGATTTTTGGATGCTGTTTATCAAGTTGTTCAGGGACCAAATGTAGCCATGAGAGTAATGTGTTTAAGTACTAAAGTTTCAAGCAGGTTGATAAACACATGTAGTTAAAATTCTTAACTGTTTTCTCAAAGTGAAGAATTCTAATAAGCTTGAGAATCCAACTTGTCAAAAGCCTTGTAGCTAAAAGGGGATACAAGTCCCCTGCAGTCCTTAATATGACAGTTCTACCCAAATGAATTCTGGAAGTTGTAGTCATAACGCATCTGAGAATTAGCAGGTTGGGGAATGGTGGATATCTACCAAAGGGAATAGTCTGGAATTGATTTAGTCTTCAGTTATCTACATGCTGATCTTGAAATGAAATCAAGCATATATTTATCCCAATGAAGTTGGCTTTCTGACAGGACGAAATAATTAAAGAGACATTACTGTAAACTGATGTTGGGCTGTAGTTTTTGCAGTCAACGGGAGAGTTGATGCTTGATGAACAATCCAATTAAAACTAGCAACAAAAGACCTAAAATGTCAGCCAAATTGCTTTTTAATAGTCAATGCAAACATCACAATACATAAACATGAAATCTCTGTAGAATTCTAAAGCTTCGTGGTGAAACAATTGTAGAAATAAATAATAATTACACTACCTCGGGAATTATTTTAATAGATTCATGTTCATTATAAATATTTTCTTGGCTAATTATTTTTTTTTAAAAAATAGTTTCCCTGGACATCTTGTTTATGCCTTTGTTATCCCAGTTGCATTTGATATTGAATAGAAGAAACATCTGAACATTTTATTGTATTTTTTTAAGATTAATTAATTTGTTTCTCAATTTGTATCACTAGTAGAAATTGCTTCAAGACTGTTTTGATGGGATGGTGAGATGGTCCCATTGCAAGTCATACATGTATGGGTGCCCAGGGTTATATGTGCTGGTGTGTGTGTGTGTGTGTGTGTGTGTATGTATGTATGTATGTATGTATGTATGTATATGTTTTCTGAGGTTTTCGCGGGTGTTTGTATGTAGGTCTTTGGTTATTCGGGTTTTCTCCCGCATAAAATTGGAAGTGTCTTGGCGACGTTTCGACGAAGTCCCATTCGTCATCTTCAGGCTGGTGTCTTCAGCTTCGGGCTTCTAGAACTACCATCATGTCACTCCAGTCCTTCTTTTCTCTAGATTAGCCATATCCAAATCCTGCAACCATTCTTCATATGTTTTAGTCTCCAGGCCCTTAATCAATTTAGTTGCTCTTCTCTGCACTTTTTCCAAAGTCTCAACATCTTTTTTCATTTTTTTATTTCCTATGCATGTTCCTTGATTAGAGAAAGGTCTCTCGCATGAAAAAGACAAGTTGCATCTCTTGGTAGGCAGTCATCTAATAATCTCTGTAGTATTTTACAACTGCTGTTTGCTCTTGGGAATTCTGGCAAACAAAATAATAGAACTTGTCTAAGTGCTCTAGATATTGCAAGACATTTAAATGCAGTTCCAAGTCAACAGAGTGCCCAGGAAATGAGGTACAGGGTTGGGAAGAATATTTGTTGCGTCTTGGATGACATCCAAAAATGAAATAAAAATGATATGGATCTGTATCTATAGACACAAAGATATGAACACTGCAATTGCACCAGCCTGCTAGATCTCGGGAGATTTCGAGCTACTTGTGTGAAGTTTCATGAAATTTTGGCTGTGTTTAAAAACTGGAACCCGCTGTGAACAGAAAAACAGCAATCATATTGATTGAGACAAATTGGTGAAATAAGCCCCCAGATTTGCTGTCTAAAAATCAGGCTTTGAGGAGAAGAAAATAAGAGCATTAAACTGATACTGAACATTGAAACATATGTTACAGGTCCTGATACAATTTTAAGTATAGCCGTGCTTGTTTCCTGCAGAATTTGTAAATCTCACAGCAGCACTGAACAATTTTAAAAGCTACTTAAGCTCCAAAATTCCATAATATTTTATTAAACCTTTACAATGAATATTAAACCCTGATTTGCAACAATGTATTAATGTAATAGTGAGAAATGTAATGTCCTTTTAAGACACATTAAATTCCTCCTTCCTGAAAATGGTTAGTGTTTTTCATTAGCCACAATGTTTTATATCAAATTACCCCTGGAAAGAATTTGTCTTTAATTATAACTACTGTTTGTAAATTTATCTTGTTTCAGCAAACCAATTTCCTTTTCTCTTTGATCTCACTCATACCCAATCTATAAAATTTTACTCTTTTGAAGATTGTTTCAGATCTGTTTTAATTAGGGTGTTTACATGCTTAGCTGTTGTTATTGGATTAATTCTATGGAGAATTTCGTGTATTTAATGCCCAACATTTTTTGTTTGAAATTCTGGAATGTTGCTTTGATGTCAGAATAAAGGTGAGAGTGAGCATACTTGGAAAAAGAAGTGAAGTGACTAAATTTTCTTTTATCTGTTAAAATATTATGAATCTGTATCTTTGTATTTCTATCCTAAAAGTAACTTCTTGATAATATGTGAGATTAGGCACGGAGGAATCAGAGTAGTAGGAGAGTAGAGAAAATAGAACTTCTACAGAAAAGCTTGAAGCAATTAATAGTGTAATGGAGGCACTATGATTTACGCAATCCACAGCTATTGTTAAAAGTTTATTGTAAACAGGTGAAGTTTGATTCTTAAGGAAAAAAATGATAATATCCTGCTCAGAGGAGCAATTAAGATTTTTAACGTGGTGCTATGAGTTCTGTCCTCCTTTTATTGTAAAGGGGATACTTCAACAATACATGGAAATAGGTTCAGTTTCTGTATCAGAATGTATTCAAATATGATTTTCATAGGAGGTATTGATGTACTGTACTCTATCTACCAAATCACTGATTTGGGCCAAGGTGAAGAATCTTCTATCTGACATATGTTATTATTATGATATCCTCCTCTCAGCTTCAATACATGACATCAATAACTGTATCCTACTGTGATCTGATTGGCTCATTGCCAAAACAAGATGACACCCGATTGGCTCTCTAAACACTCATGCTCATTGGCTACCATCAGATGAAGGAAAGCTACCTGAGATCAACCTGAGCAAGTTGTGCTTCCTTTTTCTGGTTATTTGGCTATACTTTTTCATAGAATACAGTACATATAATTGAACAAACTTTTGTTGCATTACATTCTTGATTAAATTATCTTTCCACTGATATATAATTTTATGGTACTACTCCCCCCAAAAAGTGGTGTTATTAGCCATCAAACCTCAAAAATACACTTTTCCCAAAAGGTTTCCACAATTTTGGCCACTACTGTATCTTGGCCTCAAAATGGGAATGAAAGAGTGAAGATAGATGAAAGATCTTCAAATGGATTGTGAGGTTCTGTGACCACAATGGACTGGTGAGCCTATATTAATCCATTAGTCATAACATTAATGGTAGAAATCTGAAAAGTAAGGTAATTTAGAATGCCGGGTTCTAAAGGGAACATGATACATCAGACATTATGTCTGTTTTGTGGGGGGAAAGTAGCAATGAGTAAGACCTAAATGATCTGAAGCAAAGTCAGGTGCTAGTAGCCTTCTGTCTGGCAAAGAAGACAATGCAATAAATTGAAAATAGCAGAACAAACTCGCTTCCTGAAATGCTTTGAGCAGGACCTACCTGGAAAAATAAATAATAGCATAATAGTTCTGGAAGAAAAGAAGGTCTCCCCAACCCAAGAAATTACCTTAAATGGAGAGGGACAACTTACATTTCTTCACCTGAGGACGTTCCCTGTGAAGAGTTGAAGGAACTGTCAGAAATAAGGAAGTGGTTAAGAGGCAGAAATGATTGCAAACATGGCTTCTGAAAAGACACAGGTATCTTTGAAAAAGAACCTCGGTTTGTGAGGGAAGGGTTTGCTTGCCTCATTAATCTTTTTTTTAATCCCTCATATTCATCTGGAGGATTTCTCCCCAATCCTCCCCCCGTTTTATCCCTTTCTCTTCCTTTTTTCCATCCTTTTTCTTCCCTTCCTGGTGCAGTTCCTCTTCTCCTCAGTACCCTCTTCATACTGTTTGTTGTTTATTTTTATGCATACAGCTCTTGGCCATCTTGATACGTGCATTAAATATAAGCCCGCATACCATGAAATATATGGAAATGAGGGCTGAAAATATGGATGTCCCTGTAGAACAGGGGTGTCAAACTCAATTTCATTGAGGGCCGCATCAGCATTGCGGTTGCCCTTGGGGGGGTGGGGGTGTGTGGCCAGGATGGGTGCGGCCTACTGGGTGAGCATGGATGGAGTGGGTGTGGCCTACTGGGTGGGCGTGGCCAGCTCTACACCGTTCGCGTCAAGGGTGCCTGTGGGGGCCTGGGCAGGAGTGGGACAGATCTGAGGGTCTCTGGCAGAAGAGGGTGGGACCGGGGCAAGCGCCAAGGCATGGTCCATTTCTTCATTCCTCACAAAGTGTGACACCTCCCCAACATGCACCCAGGGGGCGGGGCCGACATGGCAGGGGCTGGTTCCTCGCTGTTTCTAGATGGCCTTGTGGAGCTAAGACTGAATGCATTTCAGCATAGATGGCCACCACAAAATTGTACATTGGCTCCCTCCCGGCTGTCCTGGGCCAGGGCCAAGGCAGCGGGGGCCGTTCCCTCACTGTTTCCAGGATGGCTTCGCGGGCCACATGAAACCACTTCGCGGGCCGCATCCGGCCCCCGGGCCTTGTGTTTGACATGTCTGCTGTAGAAGAAGGGAAGAGGGGGAAGGGAAGGAGAGGAGGAGGACCAAGGAGAAGAGGGAGAAGAAGAAGGAGAAAGAGAAGAAGAAGGATGGGAGGGAAATGAGAAGGAGAAGGAAGAAAGAAAAGGAGGAAAAAGGAGGAGGAGGGAGGAGAAGGAAGGAAAAGGAGAAAGGAGAAGGAGGACAAGGGAAAAGGAGAATTTCTACTCTTAGTAAACCAGGTTAATTCATATTTTTTGGACTATGGCTGAATCCAAAACCCAGTTCATATTTGCAATTCGATGACGTTGATTAGAATCCACTTGAGCTGTCCAATTGATTTGATTGGAAGAGTTATTAAAAAGCATATGTGGACCTATAGAAAAGTCCGCTGGAATTTCTAAACCAGTGATGGCGAACCTTTTAGAGACTGAGTGCCCAAAAACTGGCCCCACCCCCCATCCCACCCCCTGCCCCGCCCCTGCTTTGTCTCCACCCCGCCTGCCCGCGGGGCCACTCATCGCCTCCAGGGCCCACCGCAGATCGCCTAGCAGCGCCATGGCAGCCACGCCCTCTGCCTGTGCCCCGCAGCATCAACTGTGCGTGATGGGGCGTGAGGGCACAGTCTTGTCTACACTGCCTGGCTGCCATGTCCTTGACTGCACTGCTCCGTGTGGGCGACACTCAGGGGCGACTCTTCTCCAGGAGGGCTGCTGGTGAGGAGGGTGTCATGGGGGGAGGCAAGGCTGGGGCAATGGCATGTGTGCCCACAGAGAGGGCTCCGAGTGCCGTCTCTGGCACGCGTGCCGTAGGTTCGCCACCACTGTTCTAATCCATTCCAAAGCACCGACTTTGCAATGATCTCATGAAACCAGTTGACAGTTGAGGGATTCAATCCGAAGAAGTAATTAGATTGAAATCACTTTCCTATTGAAGCTTTGTGCATGCCTAATAGTTTGCAAAAAAAAAAAAAGTAGATCTTTAAAAGGAATAAATGAGCATGTCTTGTGGAGCCCTGCATGTTAAATACAAAATGTCTAAGATTCATCACTTTTTAATGCATTACTTTAAATGTGCAATTTCAGCAGCAAACAATATGGTACTAGAGTGCTGTCAAAAAATGATGGAACAGTTTGATTATTTTCACGTTTTGGGGGCGGAGAAGAAACAGTAATTCGTAATTTCTTCAAATGTGCTATGGAAAGGCTTCCATTTAGCTTTAGCCAAGCTTACAAATAAGTTTGCAGTTAACCAATAGCACGGCAAGTGCAGAAGACTTATTTGTTGACAAAAGGACTTTTTTTCATCAGTTGCCAAGCGTCTGAATCTTGATCACAGGACCATGGGGAAGCTACAACAGTCATAAATGTGAAAAACGGTCATAAGTCACTTTCTTCAGCACCATTGTAACTTTGAAAAGTCACTAGACTAGACGGACTGTTGTAAGTCAAGAAAGGCTTGTATTTGATGATTTTTTACTGTAATGCAGTGTGAAATATTTTATGTTACTGCCACGATACTACTCTAAACAAATAGGGTTAGCCGATAAAGTTGATAAATACAATAAAAAGATAAGTAAGTAATTAAATCCTTAATTTGGAGGGGGATGGGGGCTATAAGGGAGGCTTCAAGTGATGCAAAATCCTGCATTGCAGTTAGAAGAATTTCACGCAGGACCTCAAATGCTTTGAACTAATTTCTGAACCTTATTCTTTTTCATCAAATGCAATGAGCGGTAGGAGCCCGGAGTTGTTCCCAAGAAAACCGCGGGGACTAGGCACCCGTGCGGGCAGAATCTCGCATGCCTGTGAGGCATGCTTCTCATGACCTAGTTCTTCAGCTTTTTATCGGCCAAAATGTATGTTCAGAAGACTCAGTAAAATGAGGAAAATTGGGCACTTGTGCCTAGTGATGGCCAAATCTTTCTGCCTCTTATCTTAGTTTTCGTGTTTGTGTCCTAAAATCCTCCAAAATTAAAAAGAAAAGGCTATTGACACCTTTCTTAGTACGCTTACGACGGTCAATTAGATTAGATGGTCCAAGGCTAATACGACGAATAATAATACGTAATTATAATTGCCGAAGAGTTTCTTGTAGAAGGTTTAATTAAATCGTACTTTTTCTAAAGGTAGAGACTATGGTAAAGAAGAAAAGGGGTAAGACTTGGTCACTGATTCTCTCATTTTCTCTCTCTCTCTCTCTCTCTCTCTCTCTCTCTCTCTCTCTCTCTCTCTCTCTCTCTCTCTCTCTCTCTCTCTCTCTCTCTCTCTCTCTCTCTCTCTCTCTCTCTCTCTCTCTCTCTCTCTCTCTCTCTCTCTCTCTCCTTTCATTTTCAGAGGGAGAAAGAGACTGCACATCAGTAAAACAGTTCATTCATTCAAGAATCCATTCATTCCTGAAAAAGTTTCTTAAGAGGAAGAGAGTTTGCTAGAACTAACCAGCTTCTCCTCTTCTGTCTCAACTTTAAAGATGTCGATGTTTGCAAGATGAATGTTTCTTTCACAGTTTGATTTCCTCCTAAATTAAATTCAGTGTGGGTGGTAAAGGAAGTGTTGGGTTGACTGAGTAGTAGTATACTCTCGGGTTGTGACAGATCTGCTGAGGCGCAGTGGCTCAGGGGCTTAATGGCGCTGGACTCTCAGCTCCAGAGGTTCGAGTCCTAGCACTGCAGGGCAGGGTGAGCTCCTGTCACTTGCCTCAGCTTCTGTCCACCTAACAGTTGGAGAGTGTGTTCTATGCAAGTAGATCAGCGGTTCTCAACCTGTGGGTCGGGACCCCATTTGGGGTCGATCGACCATTTCATGGGGGTCGCCAAGCAAGGCTGTCCGCCATTTTTTTTGTCCGCCATTTTTTTCCCCTTTTCCGGCGGGTGCCTTACCTCCCTTGAGCTGGGCCAGCTGGTGGTCGGCCTGCTCTGTCTCTGCCGCTTGCCAGCTACGCCTCGGCCGGAGCAGGGGGCGGAACCACGCATGCGCGGCACTCCCAGGCAGGGAAAGTCGTCGTCTTACGACCGGTTGGGTAGTCCTCGACTTACGACCGGTTTAGTCCTCGACTTATGACCGGTTTAGTCCTCGACTTACGACCAGTTGGGGGTCGCGGCATTAAAAAGGTTGAGAACCACTGAAGTAGATAGATAGGTACCACTTCAGTGAGGAGATGAGCTGGTGTTCTGTGTGGGCAGTCGGATAGCTGTCAGCTCTGAACCTTCCTGGGTTTGGCACCTATTTGCAAGGCAACTCCAAGTTTGGTCTGGTGGTTAAGGCACCAGGCTAGAAACCGGGAGACTTGTGAGTTCTAGTCCTGTTGTAGCCATGAAAGTCAGCTGGGTTGACCTTGGGCTAATTCCTCTTTCTCAGCCCAAACCCACCTCACAGGACTGTGGTTGTGGGGAAAATAGGAGAAAGGTACGTTGGATATATTTGTCCCCTTATATTATTTGTAAAAGTAATAAAGTCGGGATGCAAAAAAATTAAATAAAATGTGGCATCTTTGATATATTGACTTAAATTTCTAGGCAATGTTATAATCCTTTGGGACCAAGGCACTCTGTTTTTTTTTTGTTGCTTAAAATAACAGAATAACAGAGTTGGAGGGGACCTTGGAGGTCTTCTCAAGGACTTCCCCTGCTCAGTCAGGAAACCCTATACCAGTGATGGCAAACCTTTTAGAGACCGAGTACCCAAACTGCAACCCAAAACCCACTTATGCATCGTCGGGTGCCGGGTGGGTGTGGCCCATTGGGTGGGCACGGCTGCGGTGGTAACGGCAGACTGGGTGGGACTAAAAAGTTCAATCAATCAATTCCAACTTTGCAAGATCTTTTTTTTTCCCACAAGAAGTTAAAATTGACTGATTGATTGAACCTTTTTTTTTTTTTGCACACGACAGCGGAGGCCTAAAGCAAAAAGGTTTTATAAAACCCAGCTGAAGGCCTAGGACTGGGGCGACGGCGCGAGTGCCCACAGAGAGGGCTCTGAGTGCCGCCTCTGGCACCCATGCCATAGGTTCGCCACCACTGCCCTATACCATTTCAGACAAATGGCTGTCCAGTCTCTTCTTAGAAACCTCCAGGGATGGAGCACCCACAACTTCTGGAGGCAAGTCGTTCCACTGATTAATTGTTCTAACTGTCAGGCAATTGCTTCTCTCCTTGATTAGTTTCCATCCATTGCTGGAAAAATAATAATTTGGCCTCTTGTTTTGTTTGCTTTCTCTTCGAATTTCAGAAATGCCAGGGAGCCCACGCAACCAGTTTACCTTCAGACCCCTGCCACCTCCGCCGCCACCACCCCACGCGTGCACCTGCAGCCGAAAGCCTCCTTCAGCAGCCAATTCCCTCCAGGCCAGATCGCTCACCACCCGCAGCCAGCCGAATCCAGCCGCCCCATCGCCCCCGAATACCCAGGACTCTGTGCATCTTCATAACAGTTGGGTTCTGAACAGTAACATACCACTGGAGACCAGGTAAAGCATTTCAACATCTGTCCTTGAACAAGTCTGTGAACTGAAAATGGGCAGAAATCAAAGAAAGCAGCATAACAAAATAGAATAATAGAATAGCAAAGTTGGAAGGGACCTTGGGGGGTCTTCTAGTCCAACACCCAGCTCAGGCAGGAAACTCTATACCATTTCAGACAAATGGTTGTCCTATCTCTTCTTAATAACTTCCAGTGTTGGAGCATTCACAGCTTCTGGAGTCAAGTTGCTCCCCTGATTAATTGTTTTAACTGTCAGGAAATTTCTCCTTATTTCTAGTTAAATCTCTCCTTGATCAGTTTCCATCCGTTGCTTCTTGTCCTGCCTTCAGGTGCTTTGGAGAATAGTTTGACCCCTTCTTCTCTGGGGCAGCCCCTCAAATATTGGAACACTGCTATCACATCATCCCTGGTCCTTCTCTTCACTAGACTAGCCACACCCAGTTTTTGTAACCATTCTTCATATGTTTTAGCCTCCAGGCGCCTAATCATCTTTGCTGCTCTTCTCTGCACTCTTTCCAGAGTCTCAACATCTTTTTTATTGTATGGTGACCCAAACCGGATGCATTTATGGTCTTTTGCAGCATCCTGCTGTCACATTACTGCACTTTATGACATTTTTGCCCCAAACTGGCATTTACTTCTGTTTTTGGCAAACCTGTGCCAGCAGTAAACCATTGGTTTGCTTATTCACTTAGCGACTGTGCATTTGCTTAACGACTCTAGTGATTCACGTAATGGCCACTGTGAACATGGTCAAAACATTGGGCTTGGTCATGTCACAAATTACAACCACGATGGGCAGGATCTATTATGGTCATAAATCAAGGACTATTTATAATTGCAATCTTGTATTCCAGGCAGGAATACTTTATATGTCCCCTACTTTCTTTAGCTTTTGTGGGCAGCTTTCAAAAATGATTACTTCCACTAGTATGTTTTCACCTTATATTTCGTAATGTTTGACTTTTTCCTTACCGAAGTACAATTTTATAACACTTTGTGGATCCAGTCCCCAGAAGTCTGAACCGGGGAAATACTGAACACCTGAAGTTAAGGGTCTTAAGGAGTCGGTCCGTGCGACCGACTCCTTAAGACCCTCAACTTCAGGTGTTCAGTTAAAAGGGCCAAGTTTGAAGACCCCTGATCTAGGTGATTATGTTTTTAAACACTTTCTGAACTTCAAATGCTTCAAATCAATGGATGATTGGTTCCATGACCTGGGTTACATACAGAAAGCAGAATTAATTATTGATCTCAAACACATCTTAAGTTGTGGGATCAATGAAAGATGCTTCGTTGATGGTTTAGGAGTCCTTAGTAGACCCCAGGAAAGTAGACATCTCTGTAAATAACTTAGCTAAAAGAAAGAGGTGAAGGAATTAGTATTTGTATATTCTGTGTCTCTAATACAGCAATATGCTGTCCACTCTTAATTGTGTCAGTTCTTTTTTCTTCAAAAACCTTGATAAAAAAAGCATGTTTAAATCTGGGTCAAATAGTTTCCTTCTCTTTTCTTATTCTGTGCACCATAAAGAGTACTGTAAGCTTCTAATTTCCTTTTAAGCAGTTTACCAATCCCAAGACATGGTGTTTTGTTCAACCAGTGTTAGCAGAGATCAATCAGATATCCTGAATCTGCATTTACTTAAAAGCCACTACAATAAACATTTGTGGAATGGTTTTATACCTTCAAAATTAGTTGAAAGCTAATTGCAACTTGTACATTAAGGAAACAGTGCAGCTGTAAAAGTAACATATGGATAAGCTTCTCTGAAGTGTTCAGCAATCCTGGTTTCAAAAGAATTATCCCAATGTTGCTTAAAATAGCAAAAAAATCTGTCTCTTGGGTTTTGGAAAAGTAGATATAGTAACAGATAATGGGCAATATTTTTGAACATAGAACATAGAATAGAACATAGAAAAATAGAGTTGGAAGGGACCTTGGAGGTCTTCTAGTCCAATCCCCTGTTCAAGCTGGAGACCCTCTACTATTTCAGACAAATGGTTGTCCAGTCTCTCTTTGAAAGCCTTCAATGATGGAGCACGCACAACTTCTGAAGACAATCTATTCCATTGGTTAATTGCTCTCACCATTAGGAAATTTCTCCTTAGTTCTAGATTGGTTCTCTCCTTGGTTAGTTTCCATCCATTGTTTTTTGTCCTGCCTTTTGGTGCTTTGAAAAATAGTTTGACCTCCTCATCTTTGTAGAGTCATGGTGGTGCAATAGTTAGAATGCAGCATTGCAGGCTAATTCTGATGACTGCCAGTAGTTCGATTCTCACTGGTTCAAGGTTGACTCAGCCTTCCATCCTTCCAGTTTGGTAAAACGAGGACCCAGATTGTTGGGGGAAAGATGCTGATCCTGTAAACTGCTTAGAGAGGGCTTTAAAGCACTGTGAAGTGGTATATAAGTCTAAGTGCTAGTGCTAACTGCTAGGAGATCCTCAAACAGGGATGCAACTCAATATTGACAGGAATATTAAACTAATGTCCTACGAAGAGATTGGACAGCCATTTGTCTGACATATGGGGCCTTCTCCTTGAGCAGGGGGTTGGACTAGTAGATTTCCAAGGTCCCTTCCAATTCTATTATTCTTATCCTGACATAAAGAGAAGGCAACATTGTTTAAGATCTGTTGGGTGATGGTTTTAAAAATATGACAATAAAACAGAATATACAATGTTGCAATGGTTCCAGTATATTTACCAAAATATACCATCTCAAGAAACAAAAATTGTAAACCCTGGTCTTCTCTTTCTATCAACCATTAGCTGACTTTTTAATTAGTTTATTTGTTTGTTTATTTGTTTGTTTATTAGATGTTCATCTGGCCTTTATGATCTTGCAAATAACTCAAGGCAGCAAACATACATAATATTCCTTCCGCCTCTTCCCCCCCCCCCCCATAACAACCCACTAACATGAGTTGGTTTGGGAGAGAGTAACTGGCCTAAGCCGGTTGGCTTTCATGCTTAAGGTGGAACTAGAACTCATGTTTTCACCCGGCCTGCTTTCATGCCAGAGGCAGGACTAGAACTCCTAATCTCCTGGTTTATAGGCCAGCATCTTAACCACTATACCAAGCTGGCTGGAACATAGATAGAATAGATATAATTCTTTATTGGCTATGTGTGGTTGGGCACACAAGGAATTTGTTTCCGGTGCATAAGCTCTCAGTGTACATACAAGTAATAGTGATAATCATGATCATATACAACCTAAAAATACATTCATCATAAATCGTGAAATACAACACTTCATCATAAATCATAAGATGCAACACTTAGAGATAGTCATAGAGTACTAGCTAAGCAAACAACTTAAATCATACTAGGATACCAAAAAAACCAATATAAATTGTAAGATACAAGCAGCAAAGTTATAGTCAAAAGAAGATAAGGATAGGTAATAGGAAAGGTGAGGAGTATCATAGTAATACAGCTTTACTAGTATTTTGACAGTATTGTAGGAATTAGTTGTTAAGCAGAGTGATGGCATGGGGGAAAAAACTGTCCTTATGTCTAGTCGTTCTGGTGTGCAATGCCCTGTAGCGTCGTCTTGAGTATACAGGTCCTCAGTGGAAGGCAGGCTGGTAGCCATTGTTTTTTCTGCAGTTCTAACTATCCGTTGAAATCTGTCTGTCTTGTTTGGTTGCAGTTCTAAACCAACAAAGATAAAAAAATATGCACACAGCTGATAAGAGTAAAAGTTATTTCTAACCCTTCTCAGCCAATAGTTTATTGGCCCTTTCTCTTCTGAGATAAATATTCTTTATTACAGTCATTAATCAACCAATATTTAGTATCGTGATAAAACATTTGCAATCCCAAACCACTAATTTGGAGAATTCAACAATCCAACACGTGTTTTCTAACTTTTCTGAAGATATAATTATTCTCTGTCATTGTCTTATTTTTGCCAGCATCATGATCATAACTCCGATTTTTTGTACTTTGAGTGACTTTGTAGAAATATTAAACAATGGATGTTTTAAGAGGCAGATGCTTACAAAACATCAGTAAACTGAGTGAAAGGTTGATGTTACATCTTTTTCATTTACAAAAGCATGCAAATCACAAAACAGAGGTTCCATAATGTCTGAATGCAAAGAATTGTGGTTTATTGCAACTATCATAGCAGGGAACAACCCAGCATACAGAGATCAGGACAGTTGCTGGGCAGTTACCATCTTACCAATAAAGGAAAATATTTGTAGCTCAGGGTTGAAATGAAGGGCCCTGGGTGTTCTCTGAGTTTGATTGTTTTCTTGCAGATGTTTCATTATCTACTTTAGGTAATGAAACATCTGCAAAAAAACAACCAAGCTCAGAGAGCACTAGGGACCCCTCAGTTACCATCTTACCCCATCTTCTGTTCCTTCCTTAAGTAAAGCAGTTGTTTTACTTAACCGAATAATAAGGCTGGCCTTAAATTTAAGGAAAAACAGATGGTTGCCTTCTTCCATGCAAACTCAGCTTCACCTCAGGCCTCTGAAAATGAATCAGACCAAGAGATACTGGTGGTTACCCAACACATTTGTGTTTGACAAAGATGAGATTGACTTCTCAAGTCTAATCTAATGTTGTTGTTGTTAATTGCGAAGTCGTGTCTGACCCATCGCAACCCCATGGACAACGTTCCTCCAGGCCTTCCTAATGTTATAGAGCAAAAATGACACTATCCATTACTTGATCATCTTGGTCACCTTAGATGACCTATAATCTGGCTGCCTATATAGTTTCTGCTTAAGCAGAATGCTTAGAGTGGTTTTTTTGTTTGTTTGTTTGTTTGTTTTCTGGTTGAGCGTAAGCAAAGTCTTTCTCTTTTTTTCTTTTCTTCTAAAAATGATTTAATGAGACTCAACCATGACAATTGATCGGAAGACAGATGCTTCCCCCCCCTTTTGCATAGCTGCATGAATAGGAAGAGAGGGGGGCACGGGGTGGGCAGGATTCTTACACCATCAGACACATGGGATGGCAGCTGTTTTACTGTTTAAAATCTTTGTTGTGTAATATGCTGAAGTCTATCTAATAGCTGTAAGCTGGGTAGTTTTGTATATTTTTTTGTGTCTGTTCGGATGATTTGTAATCTCAAAGAAGATTTAAAGGCATTTATTTCTGTCCCCCTCTAATACAGAGGAGAGATAATTCAGGACGTACATGTTGTGTGCTCCTAGGGAACCAAATCTGATTCTTAAAACTGATTGGTTACCATTAGCATTAGATATATTAAAATATTAAATATTTATTAAAAAAAAATAAAATCAGGTCAGGGCTGTTTTTCTTCCAACTGGTTTTGTTTGTTTTTATAATCACTTTAATATGTTCCTATTCTGTCCTACAGTTCTGATGATATTCATGGCTCATGATATCCATCATCATTATTAAGTGTTTCAAACCCCTGGAAGGTACACACAACCACTTCTCTTGATCTAGACCAGTGTTTTTCCACTTTGTCAACCTTACGATGGGTGGACTTCAACTCCCAGAACTCATCAGGCAGAATGTTTTAAGACATGTGAGTCAGCTTCATTAAGGCACCAGGCTAGAAAGCAGGAGACCGTGAGTTCAAGTCCCACCTTAGCTATAAAAGCCAGCTGGGCCAGTCACACTCTTTCAGCCCTAACCCTAACCCTCACAAGGTTGTTGTTTTGGGGAAAAGAAAAGAAGGAAGGGATATTAAGTCTGTTTGCTGCCTTGAGTTATTTGTAAAAATAATAAAGGCAGTGTTGGAAGAAAAGTCTTCATCATGGTTCAGTCCAAGCTGGGGATAAACAACATGGGGACTGCTTTAGAAAGAAGGTTGCAGTTTATTGAAGAGGAGAGCCAGACCGGAAGATGGCTTTGGAAGGAAAGAGGGAAAAAAGGGGCTGAGCACATGTAGGGAGTGGGTTTTTATACCCTCTGGAGCCTTTTGTTTGGAGTTGTTTCCTGTTCCTGTTTTGAGGCTTTGTATTTCCTGTGTCATGTATTTTGACCTGTGTCCCTTTGGCATCTGTGAGTTAATTCTATTATGTCCTGTCTTAGACTTTGGGTGGGGTATGTAGATTTTAGGTGTCTTTGTCTTCTTAATCTTCTAGCTTCAACTTTCCTGAATTGTCTGCATTTCTATACAGCTGGTTTCTGCTTGGGGAAGGGAGACCTGGGGCTACCAAGAAAAAGTGGGCATGCCTTTCTGCCTCTTTAAGATCCTTTGAGGAAATATATTTTTCTGCCCTTTTAATATTTCCTTCTCTGGAGGGGCTGACTTCCCACAGCGGGATACAAATTAAATAATTGTGTGGACTTCAGCTCCCTGATTATTCCAGAATTCTGAATTTTGGGGGCTGATGTCCACACATTTTAAAGTTGCCAAGTAGGACAAACACTGTGTTCCCAGAGAAAACCCAAAACTGACTATTTATAGAAGTAAAGATTTGGATGGTGCCTTTCCGTTTATTGTATAAAAGCCTGGAAATGGATGCTTAGTTTAGCATTAGTGATGAAGCAAGATCCTTCATTGCTTCAGAGATAACTGTGTAGCTTAGGGGATGGGGCTTAAAATGCACGTCACCTAACTTTCTCTTCCAATTCTTTGCTGCCCGTCATTTAACATTAGTAGCCTGTGGTAATTGTTTCTCTTTGCTTAATCATAACACTGGCTTCGCTGGTTCCAACTCGTTTCTGGGAAAGCTGAGCATTAAAAAGGAATTTGGAAGATGGCAGCAAGATCTTCTTATAGAGGCATAAGAAACAGGAAACCGAAAACCTTGGTTTGTTTCAGGATGCCAGGAAGCTTTATTTAACGGAAGATGGTTTTGGAGATAAGGGATAAAGCCTTTTACAAGCTTTGAAAGAGACAGGAAACCAATGCAAGGAATTAAAGAGGGCCACCAGGTGGCCAGGATAACAAGAGAAGTAAATCGTAGCATCGGGATAATCCTTAATAGCAAAGGTTTTTTTTAAAAAAAAAAGATGCAAGGGAAATAAAAAAAAAAAGTTAGCAGAGCAGATTTAAAAAACGGTAACATCATAGCACATAAATACAGCAGGCAGGCAGCATTAATGAACAAATAAATGGAGAGCTTTTCTGTCCTTTGAACATTTGGGATAATAAAACGTGTTTAAACTGATGCCTAAAGGGCGATAGAAGATAGCCCATCTCTCTCTCCAGGTAGAAACATATAAACAAGGCCCAGGGACAGAAAGAGCTCTAATTCAGCTTTTATCCACCCGAACTTTGAAGAAAATGGACATCCTGGAGCCAAGTTCTACCTAACCCCTTCCAATCCTTTTGATGACACCAGGAGCATCTCACTCTCAAAGACAAGTAATGCCACAACTGTTTTAAGAAGATAACGATTGTGGCAAAGCGCAAGGATAATATTTAAAAAAAAAATCTGTGGCAGGCAACCAGGATAAAGAGAAAGCTCAATTCTGCACATTCTTGTGGCTATGTTACACAGGTAGTCCTCAGTTTACGATCATAATTGAGCCCAACACTTCCATTGTTAAATGAGACATGGGTTGCCTGTTTTGCCCCATTTTACAACATTCCCTTGCCACGGTTGTTAAGGGAATCACTTGCAGCTGATCAATTAGTAATCTGGTTGTTAAGTGAATCTGGCTTCCCCCATTGACTTTGCGTGTCAGAAGGTCACAAAAGGAAGATCACGTGAGCCTGGGACATAAGTATGAACCGGTAGCCAAGCATTCGGATTTCGATCACGTGATCATGGGGATGCTGCAAAGGTCATAACTGTTAAAAACGGTCGTTAAGTCTCTTCTTTCAGTGTCGTTGTAACTTTGAAGGGTCCCTAAATGAACGGTTGTAAGTTGAGGACTACCTGTATAAATTTCCACACCTCCCCCATGCTGTAGAACAAAGAACTCAGATTCTGTTGTCTCCCTTCTCCTAAGCATGTGTGGTTGACGCATAAGATTTGCCTTGTCACTCCGGCTTGTTGTCTTTATAGAATCCTCAAACGAGCTATTAAGCGGAACATTATACCACATTCCATCAGCTGTCACTCTGATTGTCATTCTAGTGTCTTAGTCGCTAGCCAATTGCCAGGGAGAAAGTCCTACTGAACAGGAGAACTTCCTTCTGAATGGAAGAACATTGGATTATATTTTGAAGACTTGTGTAGATATAGTGGTAAAACATCCTTCACAATTCCGACTTAACCAGAAATGAGCAAATGTGTTGATGCCGCAGGATATCTTTCCCGGGGGTTTGTTTAGGATAGCAATAGCCATGGGAATGGCAAAACAAATCAAAAAGGCTGTTCCTGGTTTTGCTGTCCTGGTTTCAAATTATGCCAACTGTACTTGAGGTGCTGAACTAGGAGTTGGACAATCTGTGTTGTGTTCCTTCCTTAGACAATGGAAGCCAACTGGATGGCTTTGGGCCAGTCACAGCCTCTCAGTGTAAGGCAGAAGGCAGTAGCACACCACTTCCAAAAATGTTGTCATGAAAATGTGTCTTTATAGTTATAGTTATGAAGTTATAACTCAAAGGTATGCATACAACTGCATGCAAGCCCCCCCCCACACACACTGATTAAATATAGTTTTTTAGAAAAATATTTTCCCCACAAATAATCATCAACAGCATCCTCATCCATCATATTCTATAAGAGGTTCTAATTCACTAGAGAGGTGTCCCAAGGTAAGTACAATAATTATATAAAATTACACATTTTATGGTTGAGTGGAAAATACGTGTTGGGTCTGATCTTCTCCAAAATCCATTGCTGCACCCTACTGATGGCCAGTATGATTGAGTGTATGAAATGAAACAAGTGATTTATTTACCACAATTTAGACAGATGCAATATTCTCCTGAACTAGAAATTTTGAAGGTAATTATCAGGCAGATGTGACACTTCTCTTAATGAGTCTTTACTTTCCTATTTTGAAATACAAATGATGGCACTGCTTAATTTTGCAGTGCCTTTGACTCTATATATGTGTTATTCTGACATGCTTCTCGTACGTGGCATTTTCTGCCTAATTAAACAATAACTCTAACCTCACTTGGGGCGCATCACCTTTTTAAAAGGCATGCTGAGACTTAGAAGTTCTGTCTGACAATCCTTGTATTGAGATTTTTCATGGTTCCCAGTTGGAAGAAGGATTCTGAAAATAGTTCAGAAATCTCTGCTATAAAGCAGAAGCTTTAAACCCGATCATTGCCCCATCAATCTCATTCTTTTAAGTTGAAAAATGTATTGGATATACCTCTGGCTTAAGCATTTTTAATTCATCCTAGAGTAAATTGTCACTGAGTAGTTCATTCTATCTGTCTGTCTATCTGTACATTTCTGTCTACTGATCTCTCTATCTATCATCTATCTAGCTAGTATTGATACCTCTCTGGCACTGATGATATTACCTAGTTTGGGTAATGAAATGTCTGCAAAAAAA
>NW_015386879.1:417264-432251 GCF_001527695.2 Protobothrops mucrosquamatus
GTATTGGATATACCTCTGGCTTAAGCATTTTTAATTCATCCTAGAGTAAATTGTCACTGAGTAGTTCATTCTATCTGTCTGTCTATCTGTACATTTCTGTCTACTGATCTCTCTATCTATCATCTATCTAGCTAGTATTGATACCTCTCTGGCACTGATGATATTACCTAGTTTGGGTAATGAAATGTCTGCAAAAAAACAACAACAACCAAGCTCAGAGAGCAACAAGGACCCCTTTTTGTCTGTCTGTCTGTTTATTGTGGCTCAGTGGTTAGAATGCGATATTGCAGGCTAATTGTGTCAACTGCCAGCAGTTCAATTCTCACCGGCTCAAGGTTGACTCTGCCTTCCATCCTTCTGAGGTCGGTAAAATGAGGACCCAGATTGTTAAGGGGCAATATGCTGACTCTGTAAACCAGAGGTCCCCAATCTTTTGGGCGCCAGGGAGAAAGGTTTTTCCACGGACAGGAGAGTGCATGGTTTTGTGTGCTGCCTGCATCCCATGGATGGGGCTTTGCTTGTTTGCGCAGGCTGGTTCCTAGCATGCCACAGCCCAGTACTGGTCCATGGACTGGGGGTTGGGGACCCCTGCTATAAACCACTTAGGGCTGTAAAACACTATGAAGCAGTATATAAGTCTAGGCCAGGGGTGTCAAACTCGCAACATCACGTGACGTGTTGCGACATATTGCAACTTTTTTTCCATTGCCAGCAATGGGGTGGGTGCAGTTTCGGCATGACGCATCTGGCCTGTGGGCTGGCAGTTTGACACCCCTGGTCTAGGCACATTGCTATTGCTATCTATCCATCATCTATCCATCCCTATTATCATCTATCTATCTATCTATCTATCTATCTATCTATCTATCTATCTATCTATCTATCTATCTATCTATCTATCTATCTACAAAGTCATTCAATAGACGTGAGCACCAGGGAATAAATAATTTAATAATAATAATTTAAAGATAAAAGTTCTTAAGAATATTAAAAACCTTTAAAATACATAGAAATCAATAAAAGTGCCTAGCTTTCATCGGCATCCGCCGACATCTTCAGGGCTTAGAATGCTGGTCAATGGGAAAGCCCTTTATAGGTTTAATTAGGGCGTGTGCACGACTCTATCTATCTATCTATCTATCTATCTATCTATCTATCTATCTATCTATCTATCTATCTATCATCTTCTACTAGGAGATTGTGGGGAAGCTAGGAAATAAATAGAGAGGAAAGCAAAGAGACAGAAGAAACAGAGAGCCACTTGATAGCTTTAGCTCATAAACAGCAACTTGGTCCACGTGATAAGAAACCTGGGAAGAAAGATTTCAGATCTATCAAAGAGATTCCACCTGAACAAACTCATTATAAATAAGAGTTGGAAATTGTTCTTGCAGTTTCCAGGTTTTTGTATTTATCCCCAGACTAGCATGAAAGTTGGTCTTCAAGTTATCATCAACCTCATCATTTAGAAGGGTACAGGCTAGGCATACACATATGCTTAGCTCAAACATAATTTGCTAATACATAAAAGCTTAGCGCTGGCTAGAATTGAAAACTGGAGTGCAGAGAAAAATATGCTTAAAAAGTCAAACTGTTTCTGGCATAATTATCTCTAAAGGAGGCAGAGGCATAAAGAGGGAAACTGTGGGTAAAATAATGCAAACAATTACTGAGTCTTAAAACTGGAAATAAACAGTTTTCCATTGTCTTGTAAGGTACTGTAGGTAAGAGAAAAGATGGACTATTATGTAGCACCGCTGTTTTCAATCAAATCCTTTCAAACCCATGTGTGTAGACCGGGTTTGACTTTTAAAAGAATTACCACCATTTTGTTACAAAGAAAACAAATCAGCTCCACAATTTTTAGAGTCCTCAGTTATTCTTGTGCTACTTAGAAAATCCTTTCACAGGAAGCCTAGAATGAGAAAACAAAGGCACACACTTGACTGCAGTTTAATCGTAGCAACCATTTTCATGCATTTTCATATGCAAACTTATGAAACTGAACACTGAAGAAGGAAAAAATATTATCTGAAACAAACTAAGCTTTGGGTGAAGCCTTATTTACAAAGTCAACACAGGACGTAGACCTTGTGGAAATGGTAATTTTTACAAGAAATATTCCAGTGATTTTAAATACTTATTGATTTGTTTGCATTGGCAAAAGACTCCTGCATCTGACATGGGCAACCTTATGAATCTAATAAATAATTTTGTATTTTTATATAAAGATTATACCTATATATCTACCCATACACACACACATACACATACACACACAAACACACACACAGAGAGAGGAGGGGTCATTCTTTGTATGAAACTAATAATACATATTTAGTTATTTAGTCTTTGTTGTTTACCTATAATCTTTTCTGTGGGAAGGTTTATCTGAAACCCCTTTGAAATAAGTATAACTTTAAGTATAACGTAAACAACTTTGTGGATGTTTTAATTGTTTTATAATCTTTGAATTGTAAAACAACCCAGACTCACTTGGTTGAGTTGAGCATATAGAAATTGAATGAATGGATGAATGAAATTGTTGCAAGAGGAAAACTTTTCTACAATGTTATATATTTTTAAGCTATGAAATAATAAAATATGGCAGCATTCCATTGTATTTAATGTGATAAATGCTCTTCTGATTAGTGAAAAAAAATCTCTTGTAAAAGTAAGAGACCATCTTTTCTTTTTCTTTTAGTCCTGACCTATGTTGCCAGGGTGGTGTGTGAAACTTATGGGCTGCCAGAGCATAAACACTAAGAGCAATTAATTCACAGAAACAATGTTGAAGTATTATGTACATCTTCGTGCCCAGGTTTTTATGCTCAAGTATTTCCTGCTATATCAATGATGGCGAACCTTTTAGAGACCAAGTGGCCCAAAACTGCCCCGCCCACCCCCACTCCGCCCTGCCCACTGGGCCACCCACCACCTCCATGGCCCGCCACAGATCGCCCAGGCAGCCCAGCAGCACCATGGTGGCCACGCCCTCCGCCTGTGCCCTGCAGCAGCATCTGCAAGGGCAGAGTCTTGTCTCCGTTGCCCGGCTACCATGTCCTTGGCTGTGCTGCTTCATGTGGGCCACGCCCGGGGGTGACTCTCCTCTGGGGGGGCTACTGGTGAGGAGGGGGCTGTGGGAGGAGGCAGGGTTGGAGCAACGGTGCGTGTGCCCACAGAGAGGGCTCCGAGTGCCGCCTCTGGCACGCGTGCCATAGGTTCGCCACCACTGTGCTATATATTCCTATGAACGTCACTTCCAGCTTCCTTTGTGTTGTCATGTTTATCAGAGGGTTCCAATTTCAGTAACTAGCAACAGGGAGAAAGAAGGAAAAATAGCAGACCCCCCCCCCATATTGAATTATGGAATACGAAGACAGGTTCCCCATTTTTCCACCATGGTGTGTTGTTTTTGTATCTACCAATCGTTTATATTTGTAAACCATGGAAGAGAGAGAAAAAAGGTTCTGTTGGATAAATTGAAAACTCTTCCTCTCCAGGAACTACTGGGAGGGGGGGGGAAGTGTGGATTTTTGTTATTCATTTTTGCTGTGTTTGTAGACTGAATATTTAAGTGTGTCGAGCTATGCTTACATATCTAAACTCCCGAATTGCTATTTTCAGCATTTTGCTCTATATAAAGATTGTCCCATTTTATCAGACAGATAGCAAAGGCATCAGTGATATGTTAAAATAATGCTGCACGTATTCATCCAGAGAGATAAAGGTTGGATTTGTAAGAATATTGTTACTATCTAAGCATCACCATTTATACCACTAATACTCAGAAAATAAATAACATTGTCCTGGCGATGGAATGCTAATACTCCATTGAACTAGCAATTTAAAGCAAATTGTAGCCAGCAGTTTCTTCAGAGGCCTAACATAATGATCATCTTAGCTTTTCTAGAAATAATACAGTTGCCACTTCTTATCGACCCGCTCAAATCTCTACTTTAAAGGACTAATGAAACTATTTCTGATTGACACACTTCCTTAGCTATTTTCAAACTGCTTTTATGTTTGAATTGTTGCTGTTCAGCTTTGGATCATTCTAAACTAATTTTGTAGTAGTTGTTAATTATTGAGTGCAGTACACCTCAGTGGCAAATATATTCAGAATTTTGTGACTTCTTTAAAAAACAAACAAACCTCTGATTAACATGTTTGATTGGCCTGTGACTGACAGCAATCTACTCTGGACATTTGTTGATGGAAGAAGAAAATGGGGAATAAAATCAAATTGCCATATTTTCTCCAAAAATCGTTAAAACATTTCTTGGAATGGGAAAGAAAGCCCAAACAGAATTTACCTTATTCTCCTTTTTCCACGTTCTGTTCCTGACGTTGCTTCCTTAAATAGAATAGAAGAATAGAATAGAATTCTTTATTGGCCGAGTGTGATTGGGCACACAAGGAATTTGTCTCCGGTGCAGAAGCTCTCAGTGTACAGACAAGTAACAAGTGATAATTCATGATTATAATCATAAAAAACATTCATCATAAATCATAAGATACAACACTCAGTGAATCCATTCCCTCACTACATTGCATCAAAACATGTGTGGACTTCAACTCCCAGAATCCCGCAGCCACCATTGGTGGACTTAAACTCCCAGAATTCCATAGTCAGGCCCCAAACCAGGGACCATTCTTCCAAGCTGAGTTCTTTATTGCTTCACGCTTATAGACAAAATCTTGCCAGATTGAGGACTCTACTATCTGCATTTACAACATATTCTGGGAACTATTAGAAAGGGGCTGTCTTCACCCTCTTTCTCTCACACATAATATCTGGGCTAAGTTACCTCTTGCTCCTCTGGAACGGACCCCACCCCACCCCGAGAATCAATCTCCTTGCTACATTTCTTCACATTAAGGAAGCCTAAATAAAACCTTTTGATCTAGGAATCATTGATCAAAATCTTATCTCACATTTTCCTGCTGTGGTAGGGAAGCCACCAACATTGCAAGCACATCATCAACCTGGCCAAATTGTCGATGATTTAATTATGCTCCGTTGAATAAACCACATGGCTGGGTTATGGCTTACTGTGACTTTGGAACCCTATTAACTACGACAATGTCTGTTTCTATGGTACATTCTGAGAGTTTCTGACTGAACACCTATCAAAGAAAATAACCAGTTCTTAATTTTCATTATATTAACAGCGCCTCAATTTTTAAATCCATTCTCATGAAGCCATCATTACAACAAATTTATTCCACATGGAATAAATATACTGCTCAAAAAAATAAAGGGAACGCAAACTCCTTCAGTTCCATGTTAAAATGTTCCCTTTATTTTTTTTGAGCAGTATACTATTTGTTCAATATGTTCACTTCTGTATACTTGTGTAAAGTTAACAGTAAAGTTCTATGCATCTGCATTATGTATGTTAATATATGGAACTGTATCCTACAAAGACTAAGTAACTATGCACAATAACGTAGAATCATTCCCCCGGAACAGCCATTATTAATTGAATATCTTTCTAAATAAATGTTTTAGGATTGTAATATAAAGCATCTAATACTTTGAAATGTTGAGATTTACTCTCCAAGAGAATATGAATTAAAATGCATTTTTGCAGTTTTTGAACTATCCTGTGAAGCATAAGGAAATATACACAATTAATAAAATATGTCATAACATGGTAGAAGTTAAGAACTTTTAAATCTCTTTAATTACAGGGAAACAGGTAAAAAGCAAAGATTTGTGTTTTTCAACACATTGATATCCACAGGTTTAAACTCTTTTTCATGAGCTGTGAAAGCAAATCCATATATTAAAATATGTAAATATTGGCTTTTCAATACCCCAATTCACTCTTTCAGTGTGTAAATGGATTGTGTTGGTTTCAAAAATGTAAAGTTAATTGTTGAAAATATAGATTAAATCTTTAGGCAATATTAACTTGTTCACACACATGGAAACACCTCCACTGGGTAAATAACTAATCAAATAGCTGCAGTTAATATTCTATTACATGTATTTCATACTCTTAAGTTCCCAGTAATTTCCTGCCCAAATTGTTGATGAGAACTTCCCCTTACTTTTATCAATGTTAGTAACATCTTGTGATCTCTCAATAGATAATGAGTCTACTTTTAATATTGCTTTAATTAACATTGTCACCATTACATAATAACATTGTCATTATTATGAGCTATCATCTCATAACAATTGAATCCAAAAGAAAATCTAGCTAGCCCCGTTTATAAGGCTATTCTAGATTTTAATACCTCTTTGATACATCTTGATATCAACATGTAAACAAGCCAGAAAACCTTGAACATAATGTATATACCACTAAAACTCTTGTTTCTATCATTTTAATTAGGAAAAACAGTGCATAATAGGGCAACAATTTTTGAACAAATGTACATAGAATAGAATAGAATAGAATAGAATAGAATAGAATAGAATAGAATAGAATAGAATAGAATAGAATAGAATAGAATAGAATATATGCAGTGGAGTGGAATGGAATGGAATAGCATAGCATAGCATAGCATAGCATAGCATAGCATAGCATAGCATAGCATAGCATAGCATAGCATAGCATAGAATAGAATAGAATAGAATAGAATAGAATAGAATAGAATAGAATAGAGATCAGCGGAGGAGCCGAAAAGAGCCAGCAACATGAGCACTACTAGTCAGCTGATATAAAGCTAGTTTGCTTCTTGCAGTACAGCAAGGATAGAATGAACTAGCAATTAGGTTGTCAGGATTGCACACTGTCTAACATTTGTAGATTTCCCTGATATTGTATGCCATATACTAAAATAAATAAAGAGCTTGACTGCTAAAGTCTCATAATTTTTTTACCATTTCTTGAAACTTGGAATTATTTTTACATGGAGGAGATTACACTTGAGCTATCAAATATGAGGTTGCCTAGTGTCTGAAGGCTGTTCATCACTGGCCAGAAGGTAACTCCAAGGATCTGTCTCTTCCTGTGTATGCATCAGGAGTTTTATAAACTGTAACACAGCCGTCTGAAAATTTATTGAACGAAAGAGGCTACAGAATGTGAAATATGCATTTGGCCTAATGCCAGTTAAACAGATTTGTCAAAATCTAATTTAAAAAGAAAATAGTGAAAGGCATACTCAGATTGCATAGGCTGCAGCTTATGTTTATTAAAAAATGCATAATGAATGGGGAAGAGTGTGTTTTATACTTTAAAAAATGCAATCAGAAACAGATTTCTCTGGTAGTAAGCTCTATTGAGTGGAATTAAATTAACTATTAAGGGAACATGTCTAGGAATGTGCAGTTAATCTCATCTCGTAGCATTCTCTCTATCTATGGGAAACCCATTTGAACTGTGCAATGTATTTCCAGCACCACGGACAGCAAACTGGACCTAATGACATCATCATTTAAATGCTGTGCTTATGAACTTGCATCTGCCTATCTGATTTGCATACCTAAGTCACAGCATTTGCACAATGAGGTTATTACACAAATTATATTGGGTCTATGACAATTCGCCACAGCCAACTCACCATGGCCAGCTCATCCACCAGGACAACTCACCCACAGGACAACTCACTGGGGGACAAGAGTTACACTAATATAAAAGAAATGGTGGAATAGAATCATTAAATAAAGGATGCAAAAGGAGGGAAAGAAGGAAATGTGAATGGCCATTTTTTTTTAAAAAAAAATTAGAATTTATTTTAAATAATTAAATAGAATCATTAAATTGTCCCGCGGTGAGTTGTTGCCCCAGTCGGCTGCCAGAGAGGCAAAAGCCAGCAAAGGTGATAAATGGGGCTGCCTGGTGGCAGGGTCAATCCACGATGGCCGTGTGGAGCCTGCTGGCTCGGATGGGGCAGGCAGTGCCTGCAAAAGTTGAGGTAGGACTCTCTATTAATGATAAGTCCAATAAGCCAGCTAGTCTGACAGGAAAAAATTTTTTAAAGAAGATTTATAAGAACCAGAATTAATCTTTCTGCTCCAAGAGCTTAAAAACGCGTCAGTAGAGCTGAAGACTAAGTCTAAAACTGGGGTGCAGATGGCACAGTAGAGACGTGTCTACACTTCAGACTTAGTCTATTGGAGCAGGAAGATTAAGACAACCCATTTGTGGATTCTCCATCCAATCATGCTGGAGAATCATTAAATTGTCCCGCGGTGAGTTGTTGCATGATATGTTGGCCATGGTGAGTGTCCAGTGGTGAGTTGACCGTGGTGAGTTGGTCATAATGAGTTGTCCAGTGGTGAGTTGGCCATGGTGAGTTGACCGTGGTGAGTTGGCCATGGTGAGTTGGCCGGAGCGAGTTGGCTATGGCAAGTTGTCCCATTCTGCAGTTCATTGTTGGCCCTTTCTGCAAATGCCCCCAGTATTTGTTCTGCCTTCCTCAATCTGCAAGTGAATCTGGGTTTCTCCAACTTAGCCCTTTGTCTTCTTTACCTAGGCATTTCCTGTTTAAACATGGATCTGGGTCTTCCGCTATCTTCAGCGCTGCCAGTCAGAACTATCCTCTGACTTCTAATACAGTTTACTCACCACCTCCCAGACCACTTCCTAGAACGACGTTTTCGCGACCGGCTTTCGCTTTTAACAAGCCTTATAGATGTTGCAACTGGAAGTGCACCGCCTTGAGTGCTACAGCAATCACAGTCACACTGGCATTGTTGCTGGCTTATGTTATTGGTAAGTCCTGTTTTGCTTTATTGCACCTCTCCTTCCCACTCCTGTTGCTGAGATTTGGAGGAAGAATTAGGTGTTTAGCTCATTGTTCAGAAGCAAATCTTATCAATAATCGATAATTCGGTTGCGATGTTTTTCTTGCATTTATTGTTCCTTTTGCTTTAACGAGTGTTCCAGAGCTGTTTGTGTACTGATATAAATGTTATGTCCATAATGGTATGTGGCCTTAGGACAGAGGTCCCCAACCTTTTGGGCACCAGGGACCAGTTCCCTGGAGAGATGTTTTTCCACGACCGGAGGAAGCATGGTTTTGTGTGCTGCCTACATTCCATGGATGAGGCTTTGCTTGTTTGTGCAGACCGGTTGCTGGCATGCTGTGACCCGGTACCGGTCCACGGCCCAGGGTTTGGGGACCCCTGCCTTAGGAGACAGGTCAAAGAGATACAGCCAGTGGGATGGTCATATAAAAGTCAATTTAACCCACATCAGGAATCTGGACAGAGCAAAAAGCTCAGAGGACACCCTCCCTAGTTTCTTGGGATGTATAGGGGACAAGGGGAAAGAAGCAAGAAGTCCTCAACTTACAACAGTTCATTTAGTGACCATTCAAATTTACAATGGCACTGAAAAAAGTGACTTATGACTATTTTTCACACTTACGACCGGGATAGCATCCCCATGGTCACGTGATTTACCTTTGGATGCTTGACAACTGGTTCATACTTATGACGGTTGCGGTGTCCTGGGATCATGTGATCCCTTTTTGCAACCTTCTGACAAGCAAAGACGATGGGAAATCCAGATTCACTTAACAACTGTGTTACTAATTTAACAACTTCAATGATTCATTTAACAGATGTGACAAGAGAAGTAAATTCGAGCAAAACTCAACAACATAAATTTTGGGCTCAATTGGGGTTGTAGGTTGAGGACTACCTGTACTTGCAGACTGGCAAGATCAACGTTAACTTTGTGAGGTAGGCCAGAGAAAAGACACAGCTGAATGAGCTAATTATACTTTATGTAAAGCTGTAAGGTTACAATAACAAAATCTTGTAAGTTAGAACAGACATTTCCCCCCATCTCTTTTACAGGAAGATTCCAGAATCTGTGTTTGATTATAAATTGTTTAACATTCAATAACCTAGTAGATATTTTTTTTAAAAAAAAAGGATAGGGTCTACAACCAAGGACCAATCAATAAAACAAATACAAGGGCAGGGAAAAGCAATGATCTAAACATATGTCAGGTCAAATATAGGCTTTTACGTTGCAATTAGCATTACTGTTCTTTCTGCATTTTATTGACCGATCTTACACTGACTCCAAGAACCTTTGTAGGAAGTATGAGTTTACACTAACAAGTAAGTAAAATCAATTCAAAATGTACTCTCTTTATGCAGAGAGTACACAAGCTGCCTTCAAGAGTTCACATATATGTGATACATCTACATATACTCTTAAGAGTCTTCTCAACACCACAGTTCAAGAAAAGAGTATTCACTCTCAGTTCTGTTAGAAAGGGAATTGTGGGTGTTGAAGAAGACTCTTGGGAGCCCCTTGGACTGCAAGGAGATCAAATCAGTCAATCCTAAATCCTAAAGGAACTCATTCAACCCTGCTGGTCCTTTGGAAGGACAGATATTGAAGCCAGGAGAAGAGAAGGCTCATTGGAAAAGACCCTGATGTTGGGAAAGACTGAAGGCAAAAATAGAAGGGGATGGCAGAGGATGAGATGGTTAGATAGTGTCATCAACACAGGGTGCATGAATTTGGGCAAGCTCAGGGAGACAGTGGAGGACAGGGGGAGGGGCTGGTATGCTATGGCCATGGGATCATGAATAGTCAGACATGACTTAGCCACTGAATAACAACAGCAATACTTGTCTTGACAATCTTCACAAAGAGATGGGAAGGCCTACAGCTATAGAAATCAATTTATACAGTGCTGAATCCTAAACATTTACCAAGAATGGTGGTGAGAACAAGAAAGGGAAGAGAGGGCTGAAGGATGTTCACTCATCCTCATTCCATTTGGTTGAAAAGGCCAAATGCACATAGATTGTCTGAAGAATAATCAATTCCCTTGATCATTTTTAATGAGTAGCCCTTCAACTGGATGCTACAAATAGCTGTCGCCTTACAGGGCAAGGTTCCAATTAAGGTCCAATTTACTAAAATACTTTGGGCACCATAAAGAAACTATGGCCAACTTTTTAATGGTTTCAGAAATCTCTAGGTAGCAAAAGATTTTCTTGCAAAAAAAAAAAGGCAATACAGAACTTGGCAGACACCAAACAAGCGACTTTTTTTTTAAAATAAGAAAGTCTTTTCAATCTGCCAATTATTTCCTGTATGTTTCTCACTATTTTAATTAGACTCCCATTGTGGCTGTTATTAATAGCGTCAGTATTATCTTTATCTTGGTTCATATACTTTAAAAGAAACTAGCCAAGATTTTGTAGTTTTTAATATTAAATCTTTCGCTTCCACCATCCAGAGAACAAATCCTCATTAACACAACTTGCAGCATTACAGTTGAAATGGGGAGGATGAAAAAGGGAGTTGTGCTGTGTGAGGCATGTACTGTCACCACACCAAAGAGTTTGTTTATCTAACTTTGATATACTTAACATTGATCCATTACTGTGTTTTCTTACACAGTTTTAGGTCAGTCTTTTAAGAGGTTGATCTCAAAATCAGCTGATAGGTTTGGAAAATAAAAAGGGTGCTATTTTGTCTACGTGACATTATGAGGCTATTTATTTTATTGAATAAATTTATATCCTGTTCCGATTCAACAGATTGATTTGGGAGGGAATGTCACATAAACCAAGCAATGAAAGCAGAACAAATAACTATATAGTGAAATTGTCCCTGGAAAGTACCCCAAGCCCCAATTGCTGGGTGGAAAAGGAATCATCACTGCTTTAATTCATTCTTTAGAAATTAAGGGTGACAATGAAACTAAAGAAGGTTATTTTCAGGTGCAAAACATTAAGAGAATTTATTGCTTGTGCCTATACACAAGAACCTAGTCAGCTAATGAGCAGCACTAAATTGGCACTAAATAAGGGTCAACAGACTTCAAGGGGGACTGGACTTAGATTGCTTGCAGCGGTGCAGTGATTCTAGGCTGAGTGTCCTCTTGACTCCTCCCCCAGGCTCTCCCTCTTCTAAATGAACTGCTCTTCATTACATGACAACAGGTAGTAACCATGGAGAAGGAGGGCACCTCAGGATTATGCAGGCAGGATTTGATCCAGCCAAAAATCTTCTCAGTTCTATTTACATTGTCAAAGTTGCCTCCCTCTTGATTACAAGTTTGTGGATGATGTTCATTGAAGGTACAACAGGGGGAAATGGTGAACCCTCCTATAATAATAATAATTTTAAAAAACCCTTTGTCCTCTCCCCTCAACTATAGGCAGGCTCTTAAAAGTATTTAAGAAGCTTCAAGTGTCAGAATTAAGGGAAAAACCCATACATGAGATGTCTGCATATATTTTACAAATGGGTCTCTTGTTCAATTGAATTGCAGGGATGAATGAAGAGTAGACAGTTAAATCCTGACATTCACAGAGGGGGATATTTTTCTTTTGTTAGGCAGAGCAAAAGCCAAAATTGTATATCAGTGATTAAAGTTGAATACGTAAGGATCAGTCAAAATGTGGCATATAATCCTTACATAGCCTTACATATAATTTTAGTCCATTTGAATCCCATAACTGAGGATGGATTTCTTCAGCTGAAACCAAACTTTTTATCCAAACTCTTCATGAAAGGGAAAAGGGAAGGGGGAAAAAAAGAAGAAAAAAAGGCAATTTGACATCTTCACAGGCTTCCTTGTTCTGTTTGGTTAACACCTCATTTGATTAGAATGTTTGATCTAATCTGACGTTACTTCTCTATACTTTAAATCCTTTTCATGCGTCTGTCTTGTAGGCGAAAGAAATTTATCTCTTCTTTTGTGGAAATCTTTTAAATGATTTCTCTCTCTGAATTTAACACCATCTTAAAAATCTGCCTTGGCTCAGAGCATCAGTGCCCAGCTAGATAAGGGAAATGCCATCTTCCAAAGCTTTTGGTTAATCAAATATATCTGAACCGGTCGATCAGTTGATCTTGAATGACTGATCAGTTAGGTGCGTTAACGTGCATTATGTAGATTAACATAATCAAAGTTTGCAAATGAAAAAAGGGCTTCCTTTTCTCGATTCTTTTTTTATGCCTGACCAATGGTGCTTTCCCTAAGATGGTACCTCTTTGGACTCTTTAAGTTTAAATATTTGTATTAAAAAATAATATTAGAGCTGAAAACCTTTTCTTCTGTTGACAGGCGGAAGCTTCTCGTAATATTTGTGACTTTGAAGTCGTAACAAACAGGGTTGTAATGCAAAATGGAAAGGGCTGGGATTTGGGGGGAGAGGTACTTTTATATTATTCTATATTACCCTAATTTATTTTTATTTATTATGATTACATTTGTATGCCACCCACCCTATATTATTATTATTATTTATTTTTATTTATTATTAAATTTATATGCCAGCCATCTTGTTATTTGGGGTGACCCTAGACATGAGTTTGTGGCTTACGGTACAGGTTATGACAGCAGGAAATCATGGCAAAAGTTTTCTACAGCTGTAATCAAAGAGGGCTCAAAATGGACTCAGATTTCCTACCCATGAAATAGGACAGCCAGTGTGGTCTAGTGGTGAAGCTGCTAGACTAGGAGTTGGGAGACGTGAGTTCTAATATTCAACCATGGAAGATCCCTGGATGGCTTTGGATCAGACACTGTCAGGTGTAAGAAATCAGGAACAAGTTTATTCCATGCTATCTCTAAACAAGAATTTGAACTGCTAACTATCAAAGCAAATTGGCGGTAGATAAGAGTCAAGAGAATTCAAGGAGGGCTGGACTTAGAACTCTTGTTGGCACGAAGGGAGACTAATGACACGCTTGACCCCTCCTTCGGGCTCAGCCTGGTCATCTCCTACAACTTCCTCTCAATCCAAGAGCCAGTATGATGTCATGTTGAAGGTACTAGAATAGGAATAGGGAGATCCTGGTTCTGGACCCCACTTAGCCATGGAGGCTTCATGAGGGACTTCTCTCTCCATCCAGTATTCCTAGAAGATGAAGTTCAGGGAAAATAACAACAGGGACTTGTCTATATGCTGCCTTGGGTTCTACCTGGAAAGGTGAGGTACAAATTTAACAAATAAATAAAGGCAGCAATTCTTTCATATTGGGGAGCAATCCTGATGGAATCCATGGAAATTGACTTCAGAACAAAGTGGCATATCCAATCAGATTTAAGGATCAGGAAAGAAAAGAGAGAGAAAGAAAAGAATGAAAGCAAAAAAACATAGCTGCTATCATTAAATACCTCTTAAGTATATATCATTAATCCTTGTCCTTTGTATTTCTTTCTTTCTTTTTCTTTTTCTTTTTCTTTTTCTTTTTCTTTTTCTTTTTCTTTTTCTTTTTCTTTTTCTTTTTCTTTCTCCTCCTCCTCCTCAATTCTTTCCCACCATTTGAACTTTTAGGACCTCATCCTAATTATATTTCCTAAAGTTATGGGAAATTTAACTTTAGACTGACCAAACCAATCCATGAAAACAAAACAACCCAACCCAGATTTGTAAACACTTCATTCTGGTTGTGTTTCCTTTATTTACCTGAAGGAGAAGCCATCTGGGGTTGATAAATATATATCGTAGAAGCTGTTGTTATTCAGTTTAGAGATCCACCCCAGGGAGTCCCTTGTGTTTCAGCCAAGCGTTATATTTCGTTATATTTCGTTCTCTGCCAAACTTTTCAAAGTAGAAGTTGACAGGCTGTGCCGACACAGAAGGTAGATAAGAATAAATTCAATTTCATCATTGGCTTTGTAGCAGATGTTGGGTTAATCCAGTTTATGAAATGTAATCTGTAAAAACATGCAAGCATCCATTCAAAACTAAAATCCTTTTCAACCAACCCTTTCCCCAAGTATATCGCTCACAATGTAAGAGAAATAACCTATTACCTAGACATGATAAGGGAGGGAATGATTAAAATAGAGAGGATGCCAGCTAGCACCACTTTTCTTAAATTGTCAAGATGTAGTGCTGTCAATTCCAACTGCATTCCTCTATCATGTTAAAGGCAACACAAAATAAAATAAAAGGTAGCATGGAAATCTAGCATCTAATTTCATTATTTCAGTAGTGAAGAAATTACTGAAAAAAACTTGGGCCTGGTTTTGGTTTATTTTATTTTATTTTATTATTTTATTTTATTTATTTTATTATTTTATTTTATTTT
>NW_015386879.1:432973-434021 GCF_001527695.2 Protobothrops mucrosquamatus
ATGCCATTTGGCTTTCTGAGTCTGACTTTCTAATTCTATAAAGACAATTTTCCTCACGTGATGCTCTCTAGATGAGATTGGATTGCGAATTTTAGAATTCCCTGCAACCCTTCACCTCAGCATCTAGTATAACGTTATATTATAATTGTAGACCTCTGTATGACATAAACTCTTGCTACTTTTTTTTCCCCAAAGCAAGCATACATGTCACAATCTGTCCAAGGTTAATTGGGAGACTATGAAGGGGAAGCTGTTTTTAACAAATCTGTTGTTTTCTCATCAGATCCATGTGGTTTCACACTGTTGGTGTCCATTTCATTTCAGTGGAGCTATTCAGAAAACCAAACCAATAGATAATATAGGCTTATTTTTTGTTTGATGAACAGCTTTATTATGTAATCGGATGCCCGTTGAAAAGGACAAAGTGGGAAAAGTGCCATCTTATCAGGGGAACAAAATATAAAGATGCTGAATAAAAACAGAAAATGATTATGAAGGGAAACGATTTGAGAACACGCAGGCTCCAAATACATCCAAGAACGAAATGGTAGAGATAAGTAAAAGGGTTTATTGAAAAACTGAAGGCACCACACTCCCAAGAGCTGCTGTGTAAAATAGCACAAAAAGCCATATAGAAAGAACAACTAGCCACACCTAATGCAAAAAAAAGGGAAGAGAAGAAGAATATAGGATACCTGAGTCATCCTTTTTATACCTCAGCAGAACTGCTAAAAATATTAATAGAAATAAGGGCAACTGTTAAAATCACACTTGTGTTAGTTAAAAAATGGGATTCTTGAATTAGCAAAGAATAGATCTGTTTTCTAAGGTAGAGCTGGGGGGGGGGTAACCTCCGAGACCGCCTTCTGCCTCAGATTTCCTCCCATAGACCGGTACGCTCCCACAGAGTGGGTCTCCTCAGGGTGCCGTCGGCCAAACAGTGTCGGCTGGCGACCCCCAGGGGGAGGGCCTTCTCTGTGGGTGCCCCCACCCTCTGGAACGAACTACCCCCCGAGATCCGGATGATTCCGGATCTCCTTACTTTCCG
>NW_015386879.1:435869-439254 GCF_001527695.2 Protobothrops mucrosquamatus
TTTGTCCGTTATTTTTATCCAAGAAAATGTGTTTACTGTGTTAACCATTCCCAGATAATCCAGGCTGGAAGCACAACTGGCTGAGCTATGTCTATGTAAGGCTTGTTGGGTACGCAAAATCAAGGCCACACATTAAGTTCCAATTAAACTGATGCATTGCTCATTCCTATGCACAGGAATCTAGTCAACTAATGGTCAGCAGTATTTTGGCTCCAGATAAGGACTAACAGAATTCAAGAGGGGTTGGACTTAGATCCCTAGTGGGAACGTAGAGATTCCAGGCTGATTCCTCTCTTGACTCCGCTCCCAGGCTCCTTCTCTTCCGGGCTACATTAACAGAATCTTGCAAATCTGAAGACACAAACTTCCCATCTCCACTTTTAGATGCTTGATCCACGAGGGCAGATGCCTCCTAAGTATCTTTCTCTGACTGTTACGTGTCTGTGGTCTCCTGCTTCTCTTATCTGATGGTTTCCTAGGCAGCATCTCCTGTCCCCTGTCTTCAAGGTTATCCGTGCGTTCCATTACACTGTAGGGTATCATACAGCAATGCAAAAAGCATCATTCTGCCTTTCTAATTTTACAGCAAACAGCCTTTGCAGCACTGTGATGCTTCAGACCAGGAGACGTTTTTGCATCCATTTCGTTTCTGTTTAGCCATTCTGGGGAAATCGTTTGTGCAAATTGCTTCTTTCTCCCTGCTTCCTATTTATTCAGAGGAATGCCACGGGGATATTTAGAGAAGGAGCAGCCAGTCTCCTGGGAATTACCAGGAATGGATTGGTGGCTTTGTCACATGTCAATGTGTTTGAAATAATGCAAGATTAATATTGGAAATTTTGAATTCATCAGCTTTCCAGCGCTGTGTTAATTTGCTGAAGAAACGATACACAAGGTTTTTGTCTGCGTGCCTTTTAAAAAAAGGCTCCCTAATCCTGTATTAATTCTGACTATTTTATTCTCCAGAGTTGCTTCTAATCCCCTAGAATAGCTTACCACCTTTTTTAACAAGGCAAATAGGAATTTTTAAAAAAAAACATGTAGAGTAATTGTATAAATTGCAATTATTTCATTTTTGGTTGAATTGCATTTAAATCAAATATATTTATTTACATGTTAGATTTATGCCCTGCCCAATAAGTACCTAGCTTACCTCATGAGACTAATGATGATAATTACATAACTGGGTAGCAGTTAATTCTACCTTATTGTAAAGTTGCATTAACAGAATCTTGCCAGTCTAAAGTACATCTCTCCCCCTTCAGCTTTACAGTTCAAGAAACTAGGGATGTTTCTGAGATGTCCATTCCTCCTACAGCTCAGGTGCCTCTTATCCAACTGTTCTCCTGGCTCTGGCTTTTTTCCAGAGTTCATTCCCATGTACCATTTCATAAATCATCTTTTTTCCCCAGATTTTACATGAGATTTCATAGGCAATGTAGGAAAATAAAAACGGCTGGGAGTTGGAAGCTCATGCCTCGTTTTGGAAATATGTTTAAGTATCAGGAGCAAAAGCTCAGGTCCACCTGTGCAGGTCCAATTAAACTGATTTATTGCTAATCATGCTTATGCATGGGATTCTTCTCAACTAACACCTGCTTAGCACCTGCTTGGCCTTAGATAAGGGTCAATGGGATTCAAGGGGGATTGGACTTAGTTCGCTTGTGGCTACGTAGGGATTCTAGGTTGATCCCTTTTTTGACTCCACCCTCAGGTTCTGCCACTCCTTCTCCTACATTGCATGACTTATTTAAAAAGACAAAAGATAAACAAAGGTGGTAGGGGCAACCTCAGTACTCATTTTAGAAAATATGTGTGAGGGATAAGTTATGACTATTCATATCCAGTATAGCAACTGTATCTTCTTTTATATCAGCTATTCTATGAAATACCCGCCACTCACATTGTGAATTCCAGCTATCACCTGTAGCTCCAGAGAGTATTACTTACGCATTTTAAAAACACAACAGTGCTTCATCTGTCCACTAGTTGTTGGTTTCACAGGAATCACTTTGCTATTATTTAGCCTGGCCACTTATTGAAGCAATTTTAGCCCTTTTTCTGGACTGCTACCCAGAGTCCAGAGATGGGTGACCATGTAAATTGCATAAATAAAGTGCAATAAAATAGATCAATCTGAATTTGAGCTATGAAGGTGGGCCTGGAATATAAGGTGGAAGAAAATTGCATTATGGCGAAGCACCTGCCAGAACGTCTTCATAACAACAACAACAACAACAACAACAACAACAACAATAATAATAATAATAATAATAATAATAATAATAATAATAATAATAATAATAATAATAAACCCTTTATTATCAAAGTATAACATGTATACAGTGAAATTGGCTGAGCCTCCCTCTGTGCCCCCCCTCACCACAAACTCACGGTAACTACAAACCCCCAACTTATTTCACCCTGTGAACTAATTGCACATCACGCCGGCCTCACGAGTCTGTCATGCATAAAGTTATAAAGTTATGTCCCATTCAGAAGCCTGATGGCCCATGGATAAAAGCTGTTCCCTCAGCCTGTTGGTGCAACTTATACCCAGTTGACTCCTATTCACTAAGGAATTGTAGCTATTGATGTACCGGTATCAGCACAAAAGAGGACGGCACCTGGAAAGCTAGAAATAATGGGAATAATTTTCATAAACATACACTCTCAGCGTGTTGAGAAAATATAGTATGACTCCTTTCCTTTTTTTTACGTTTCTTCATTCTGACAGTATACTCCAAGACTCTCCTCTGTATGCTTCTCTAGGGCTATGTTCGCACATTATATTAAACCATGGATTATTTAATTAGGAATGGTTGCATTTGTTATGATTGTGCCCTTGAATGGATTTGTGCAAAAATTGTGATTTGTCTATCAGAATAATTGATTTCATGCTCTGTGCTGGGCTCACCCTAGGTAGAACTCATCTCCTGTGCAGGAGAAGCGCCAGATTTTAATGATGCAAAATTGAGGAGCGATGCGTCTCTTTTCGTTTTTACTTTCTGTGCAGTCTTTCTCTCCCAAAGCCATTGTCCTTTGAATAGCAGGCATTCCCGCTAACTGCTGAATAAAATTCATCATCCAGCATTGGCTGAGCTCCAAATGAAAATGAGGAAACTAATTACACATTTAGTTTAAGGTGAAATTAGCATACTTAGAATTTCAATTTCTTATAAACAGAGGGATGGGATAATTGACTTCTTCAAAGCTTTCTGCTATCTTATTCTGGGGGGTAATGAAGGTGGGCATAAATTAATAAACTGAATATCTCTTCCTCTCTCTCTCTGTCCCTCTCTCTCTCTCTCTCTCTTTCTTTCTTCCCTCCCTCTTCTTTCTTTCTTTCTTTCTTTCTTTCTTTCTTTCTTTCTTTCTTTCTTTC
>NW_015386879.1:439432-466757 GCF_001527695.2 Protobothrops mucrosquamatus
TTTCTTTCTTTCTTTCTTTCTTTCTTTCTTTCTTTCTTTCTTTCTTTCTTTCGTTAACAGCAGTACATTTATGTGGCCTGACTTGGCAGTTGCAGCCAGTTGATGGACAGCTTTATGAAAACGGACTCAGTAAAGGAAACAGACTCACAGAATCTGTGGATACAACATATGCTCCCATTGGAGGGAAAGTGTCAGATAAAACAGAAAGGAAAGGTATCTTGTTTTCTAGCTTTTTTCATCAAGTGTATAAATTATCATGGGAGATGCTCTGACGTCGCAGGCAAGACCAGAAGTCTGAATGGTTTTGTGTAGTGAGGGCATGCAATTAACCCAATTGACCTGCATGTTCCCCGAGTTAATATTACTGATTTGTTTATTAGATTTTTATCCCTTGTTTATTACTTTGTATTGTAAGTCAAGGTGGTGAACATACCTAAATGCTCCTTCTTCCTCCTATTTTACAAACAGCAACAATCTTGTAAGGTGGGTTAGATTGAGAGAGTGAGATCATCTCCTGGTGACTGGCCCAAAGTCACCCAGTCAGCTTTCATACCTAGGGTGGGACTTGCAATGGAGTCTCCTGGTGATTGACTCAAAGCCATCTAGTCAGCCTTTTTGTCTAAGGTAGGACTAGAACTCGCCATCTCCTGGTGACTGGCCCAACATTCCTCATTCACCTTCCATGCCTCAGGCAGAACCAGAACTCAACATCTCCCAGTTTCTGACCTAGTATCTTAACCATTAGGCCAACCTGATTCTTGTATTGTGCTATATTGTAAGGGTAGAGCAGTGTTAGTCTATTTTAACCAAAAAATCAAGAATTGGTGTGCCTAACACATTTTTCTAAAAGATTTAAGCTTTTCTAACTACAGCTCGCTTCATCCGATGCATGATGTCTCAGAAGATTGGTTTCCATAAGTCCTACCATATTCCTTCTAATACATGATTTAACAGGGTCCCATTTTGGCTTTGTGGTAAGAACGCCATCGCTGTCATTCTGAGGATTTTTACGTAAACCTGAAAGCTGGAAACAGATCAGATCAGATGTGATTTCACATTAAATGGCTTAAAACACATACAAAAACACAGAGAAATCAATGAGGCAAATAGAGACGAGAAGAAATGGGGCAAGGCAATATATATGAGAGTACTGCTGCTACTTGATTCAGATTTGACTTAAGCATGTTTGGCCTGAATCTCCTAATTGAATTGACTTTTTGAATCAGATAAAAAAAAGTGCAATTGAATCAGTTAATTCTGCATCCGGATGATTCTCAAGCTGTCTCTCCCCAGTACTACATCAAATACCTTAACCCAGACATGTCAAACACAAGGCCTGGGGCCGGATGCGGCCCGCGAAGTGGTTTCATGTGGCCCGCAAAGCCATCCTGGAAACAGTGAGGGAACGGCCCCCACTGCCTTGGCCCTGGCCAGGCCGGCCGGGAGCCAATGTACAATTTTGTGGTGGCCATCTATGCTGAAACACATTCAGTCTTAGCTCCACAAGGCCATCCAGAAACAGTGAGGAACCAGCCCCTGCCGCGTCGGCCCCGCCCCCTGGGTGCATGCTGGGGAGGTGTCACCCTTTGTGAGGAATGAAGAAATGGACCATCCTTGGCGCTTGCCCTGGTCCCACCCCCTTCTGCCAGAGACCCCCAGATCTGTCCCACTCCTGCCCAGGCCCCCACAGGCACCCTTGACGCAAACGATGTAGAGCTGGCCATGCCCACCCAGTAGGCCACACCCACTCCATCCATGCCCACCCAGTAGGCCGCACCCACCCTGGCCACACATACCCGCCCCTCCCCGAGGGCAACCACAGTGCTGATGCAGCCCTCAATGAAATTGAGTTTGACACCCCTGCCTTAACCAGTACATCCTATAGGTTTTCTGGACCAGTTTTGGATTGAAAATAAATACTCAAGATCCTTTTATTTCCTCCCAGCTCTCATCCCATTGGAGGAAAATAAATGTTGATTCTGAAATATTTTTTTTAAAGAAGAAACGTCTTAGAAGAAAGCCCTACCCAACGACGTGCCATTACAGGAAGGGAATGTGACTCTGAACAGGAAATACAGATAGTCCTCAGTTTTGGATCCCAAAATTTAAGCTGCTAAGTGAGACATTTGTTGAGTGCCCCATTTTACAACCTTTCTTGCCACAGTTGTTAAGAGAATCACTGCAGTTGTTCAGTTAGTCACACGGTTGTTAAGTGAATCTGGCTTCCCCATTGACCTTGCTTGTCAGAAGGTCATGTGACCCCGGGACACTGCAACGGTCATAAATGAGAGACAGTTGCCATTGAAATGTTGATCACGTGACCATGGGGATGCTGCAATGGTCATAAGTGTGAAAAAGGGTTATAAGTCACTTTTTTTCAACAGTCACTAAACAAACTGTTGTAAGTCAAGGACTATCTGTACATTTGCAGCCGGCTGAGATTAGCTCATCAAAAACATTTTGGCCTTTCATTATAGCACAGCAAAGCCTAGTATGAAAGAGTTGGTAAGGGGTAATTCTGCCAAGAAAGAACATTTCTATAATGGGATTGTGTCACGCTGAAATTACATCTCCCAGTATAATTTGGCATATATACCCACCCATGTTTATTCATTTCCCTGAAGACTGGGTTGTGCCATTTTTGAAAAATGACAAAACAGCTACCATCCCATTTAAAAGCCATCCACCTGGACCGACATTACATTCGATTTTAAAAATGTGGCTTGTATCTTTGACTTTAGAGTTCCTGCTTTGTACCCAGACAGCATAATCAGTATGGTAACGACACTGCGTCAGTATCAGGAAAATGTTTTTAAACATCCACTTGGCCTATTGGGCATAGGCTTATAAACAGTTCCAGACAATATCTGAAAAGTCTTGTCATCTTCCAGCTTTTCTTGTGGCTCAGATTAAATTCTCTTGAAGAGAAACCCCAAAGTAATTTCAGGCAGCGCTTAGGAGAAAAAGAAACTGTTTACAAGCTGCTACTCTTAAAAATAAGCAAGACGGGCTTAGCCAATTCTTTTGGACCTTAAATTCAGCCACCTAAATGTATCTACACAGCTTAGGGGCCAGAACTAATCTTCGCTCTGTGCTCATAAATAGTGATCCTAAAAGAAACCAAACCTTTGGAAGGACAGATTTTGAAACTGAAGCTCAAATGCTTTGGCCACCAAATGAGAAGAAAGATGGGGAAGATGTTGGGGAAGATGGAAGGCAAAAGGAGAAGGGGACGGCAGAGGATGAGATGGTTAGATAGTATCATTGGTGCAACGAACATGAATTTGGGCAAGCTCTGGAAGACAGGAGGACAAGAGAGCCTGGCATACTGAGGTCCATGAGGTTGTGAAGAGTTGTACATGACAACAATATAAATGGTTCCTTCTGTGGGGTCCTTGGTGTTCTCTGAGCTTAGTTATTTTCTTGCAGATGTTTCATTACCCAGCTAGGCAACATCATCAGTGCTAGGAGGGGGTAGGGTTTGCTCTCTGTTTATGTACAAGTTCCTTCCCTACCACCACTTCCCACTTCTCTGCTACTTTAGCAGAAGCAACATTCCCCAGGAAATGCCCCAAAGCTCCCAAACCCTGGTTCTGAGACGAGAAATTAGAAGAGCCTATATTTTGCAGGTTGCTAATTATGCCCAAGGTATCAAAAAAAATTGTTTCCCAAAATGTATCTTCTTTGTTTATTTACAGTATTAATCAATGGACCTGTTCAGTCCCTTTCTCCCTCTTTTTTCTTTGTTTCTTTGCTTCTTTTTGTTTCAAAAAGAAACAAATAACCCCAGAATCAAGCTGGGTCAAGAGTGTGATGTGGAGGAAAAGAAGTGTAAAGCTTAGAGATGTGTTAAGAAGGCATTTGTGGAGCCCAGTGAAGTGATTAACACCTATGTAGTGCTAAAAGTCCTTTGTCTTTGTTTAATCTCTGTGGAGTAATGTCAGAACTCCCAACGCTAGCTCAGCTGTGTTGTTGGGAAATGAGACTTTTGCCCAGGGACGAAAGAAAGAAAGAAAGAAAGAAAGAAAGAAAGAAAGAAAGAAAGAAAGAAAGAAAGAAAGAGGGAGGAAGGAAGAAAAGAAAGGAAAGGAGAGAGAGAGAGAGAGACAGAGAGAGAGAGAGAGAGAGAGAGAGAGAGAGGGAGGAAGGAAGGATGGAAGGAAAGAAAGGAATGGAAAGGAAAGGAAAGGAAAGGAAAGAAGAGAAAGAAAGAGAGAGAGAGAAGGAAAGGAAAGAAGAGAAAGAAAGAAAGAAAGAAAGAAAAGAAGAGAAGAGAAAGAGAAAGAAAGAGAGAGAGAGAGAGAAAGAAAGAAAGAAAGAAAGAAAGAAAGAAAGAAAGAAAGAAAGAAAGAAAGAAAGAGGTCCATTTGTGCACTACACGATCTTATGTTTGCTGCTCCCTGAGCTTGGCTGTTTTCTTGCAGACGCTTCAGTACTCAAACTATCTAGTATCATCAGTCTAGCACTGATGATGTTACCTAGTTGGGTAATGAAACGTCTGCAAGAAAACAACTAAGCTCAGAGAGCACCAAAGATGCCTCATTTCAACTCTAAGCTACTGTACAGATATTCTCCTTTAAGGGTCTTCTCTTTCCAAGCATCGATAATATTCAAAGCTATCCTTTAGGGTCCCCAGTCCCCGGGCTGTGGCCCACAGCGAGACATGGCCTATTCGGAAACGGGCCGCACAAGAGGCAGACCTGGCGCACGTAGGTCCACTCCACTCCCACAAGTGGCACCCCAAAGGCTTCTCTTCTCTCTTGCGTGAGTGGAGCTGTGTGCACACCTGTGCACACCGGCCCGTTGCTCGCATAGCCAGGTTCCCCTCTTTCCCCCACCCCAGCCGGGCTGCCCAGCCGCAAAGGTTTGGGACTGCTTCTTTGGGCCCCAAAGATTCCTCCAGCTACCTGGGGTTTTATATGATCTGCTTCCAGTGTGTTTTCCCTTCAGAAGCAAAGTTGTCTTGAATTGCAGGCTGCTCACTTAATACCTTTTTAAATGCCTTTGAAAAGCATGTTCTCTTCGTAACTTTCCTTTTTTTTGCCCTTTTGTTTTTTTGGAGATATAGTATTTCAGAAAGGACAGGCCATAGACACGGGAGAAATTGAAATTGGAGATCAGGTGATGCAGACCATCCCACCAGGCCTCTTTTGGCGGTTCCAGATCACGATCCATCATCCGTTGTACTTGAAATTTAATGTGTCTCTGGCAAAGGATTCCCTGCTTGGGATTTATGGCAGACGCAATATTCCTCCCACTCACACCCAGGTATTTTAATTTTGTCTCAGTTTTTAAAAAGCTGGCTATTTCACAGCGCGTTGTGCTCTCTCCAAAAGGAGAGTGAGGTTCACCCTTAAAGGGCTCGTTCAAGAACAACCTTGCTTTTTGGTGTCTTCTGAACTAATGGGGGTCTTTTTTTTTAATTCTTCTTACCTAGCAATTAAGAATTTTTCTTCATTTTATGTAAGCATGCGGAGGGCGGGGGGAAGAATTTTGCCAGAGCCATGAAACAGAGGAAATTTTCCAACTATAATTTTATTGTAACAGTAGATAGTCGTTTGAATTTGAATTTCAATTCAGAATAGAGCTGGAAGGGACCTTGGAGGTCTTCTAGTCCAACCCCCTGCTCAAGCAGGAGACCCTATACCATTTCAGGCAAGTAGCTGTCTAGTCTTTTCTTAAAAAACCTCCAGTGATGGAGCAATCACAACTTCTTGAGGCAAGTTGTTCCACTGTTAATTGTTCTCACTGTCAGGAAGTTTCTCCTTGATTCCAGGTTCCTTCTCGCCTTAATTAGTTTCCATCCAATGTTTCTTGTCCTGCCCTCTGGTACCTTGGAGAATAATTTGACCCCCTCTTCTTTGAGTCAGCCCCTCCAATACTGAAATACTGCTATCATGTCATCCCTAGTCCTTCTTTTCTCTAGATTAGCCATAGTCTATGGCTAATCTAGAGAAATGTCTAAAGAAAAAAATTCTTTGCCCCCATATTTAGAATACCTTATCATAGTTATTACTACCTGCTGGGGTGAATTGCAAACCGTCCCAGAAACATCTACAACCTGACTTTTGTCTTTTGTTCCTGTATAAATCTTTTCCAGACAGTGAATCAACCTCATTTAATTAACACCTTTTGACAGCTTTTTGAAGGAATATCTCATAGCACTGAACAGAAAAAGAGATTTGCCTTTATTGTTTGTTTTCTTTAGCAATAAAGGATAACGATTCACACCCGTCTTTAGATTTGAACTCTCCCAGGGTGAGGGAACTGTCTTCACTGAACATACACATTTATTTTTGTGTCTTCATAAATAAATAGTTTCCATTTTGTCCCCCCAGCTGCTTCTCCACAACAATATGCTCTTCTGCCTTTTGAATAGTCTGTGCGTATGGGAAAAATCACTTGGTGGAAATTGTTAATTGGCAGTGCTTTTGTTCTTACAAAAGCCATGGAACGACAACAGTGATCAGGGAACATTTAACGGCATACAAGCTTTGTGCAAGTTTCCCCAAATACGATTTTCGAATGATATGGCACAGCTTTCCGTGTTTCGTTTCTGAGTTAGCAAGTAACAGGGGAGGCCAAGCTTCTGCCTAACTTAATCTGTCTATTTTTTAGAAAGGCAACAAATTAAACAAAAATGGGAGACATCGTAAATTGTCTTTGCTGATTCCTCTCACTTTTCCCTTCATCCCAGCCCTTTGGATGAAATGATAAGCAGTCCAGTGTTACATAAGTGTTGTGGAATTTTGGTCACGGATTGTTATGCAAGCAATATTTGCCAATTAACATCGGGCTGTTGCACTCTCTGCTGTCTTTTCTGGACTACAGTTTCTCAAAGAGAAATGCAAAGTTTCCATGACGTTCCTGAACCGAAAGCCTTCAGCATGGAAAGTTCAGGGCTTTACTTTCTTCTAAGATAAGGGAGCAAATCAAAGTGGTTTATCACAGCCCTAAGGCCATATACAGGTGGTTCTTAGGTTTTAATCCTTAAGGGGAATGTTAGTTACCACCTTTAAAGCGCTCCATGGCATCGGGCCTGGATATCTCCGAGACCGCCTTCTGCCACAGATCCCCTCTCACAGACCGGTACGCTCCCACAGAGCGGGCCTCCTCAGGGTGCCGTCGGCCAAGCAGTGTCGGCTGGCGACCCCCAGGGGGAGGGCCTTCTCTGTGGGTGCCCCCACCCTCTGGAACGNGGCCTAGGGAGAATTTTTAAATAGGGACAATTTTAATTTAAATCTTAATTAATTATACAGCGAAAAAAAATATTTGGTTTTTAATAGGTTTTTATGGGGGGACGATGTTTTATGTGTTTTAATATGCTGTAAGCCGCCCTGAGTCCTATAGGGAGAAGGGTGGCATATAAATCCATGTAAATAAATAAATAAATAAATAAATAAATTTCTGAACCGAACAGCAAGCTTCAGTGAGTTGGAAGCTGCTGGACCTTCATGAGTCTTTGCAGGAACACGGTTGGGCCAAGTGAGCAGAAGACCTGCAGGTCTTGTTAGTATTGGACTCCCGTCCACTTCTCACTGAAGCTCTTTGAAACTTTACTGTACAGAATAGATCTGGAAGGGACCTTGGAAGCTCAAGCAGGAGACCCTATACCAGTGATGGTGAACCTTTTAGCGACTGAGTGCCTGAAAACCAGCCCCACCCCACTGCCTGCCCCCGCTCCACCCCCATCCCGCCCTGCCCCATCAACCCACAGGGCCACCCACTGCCTCCACGGCCTGCCGCAGATCACCCAAACAGCCCAGCAACGCCATGGCAGCCACACTCTCCGGCCGTGCCTCACAGCATCATCTGCACATGACAGGGCGTGAGGGCGGAGTCTTGTCCCTGTTGCCCAGCTGCCATGTCCTTGACTGCGCTGCTCCATGTGGACTGCGCTCGGTGGCAACTTTCCTCTGGGGGGCTGCTGGTGAGGAGGGGGCCATGGGGGGAGGCGGGTCTGGGGCAACGGCATGCATGCCCACAGAGAGGACACTGAGTGCCAACTCTGGCACGCGTGCCATAGGCTCGCCACCCCTGCCCTATACCATTTCAGACAAGTAGTTGTCCAGGCTCTTGTTACGAGCCTCCAGTGATGAAACCCACAAGTTGGTTTTCCAAAAGCCTTTCCAACATGAGCTGCAGAGTATGTCCTGCACTTTTAGGAAGCCCTCGTCCATCCGATTCCACCAGAGCCACCATCACCCTGAACAGCACTTCCTGTACTGCCACCAACTTTGCCCAAGTAGCCTCCACTCCTGCTTCAACTATCATCAGAACAAAGTGTGTCTTGTCAGTCCATTCCCTTCTCCATGGTCTGCAGACTACCCTTGCACTAGCAGGAGAAAACAGAACTTCTTTTATTGGCTGCCCATCTCACCATAGGATAACTCTGGGCTGCTTACAGTTACATATACAGTACAGTTAAAACATAAAAAGACATTAAAACCAATTATAAATGAAAGGCTGGTCATCAAGCACCCAAATTTTTTATCACGTGATCGTGGGAACACTGCTGGGGTCAGAATTTGAAGAATTGGTTGCAACTACTATTCGTTCAGCACTGTCATAACTTTGAAAGGTCCCTGAATAAATGGTCACCCATACAGTAAAATATCTAATGGTAGAATTGCTATATAAAAGAGAAATGCAATGAGTAAATGAGATCTAAAAATAAAGGAGAACATAATAAAATAAAAACAGTGTGAGTAAAAATGATTAGTAAATGTGCCCAAACTTAATTCAGGGTGAGAAATATTGTACAGATGGTAGTACAAAACTGGACAATATGGAAGGATATTCTGGTCTGAAAGAAGTAACAGTAAATACAAATCACACTCCATGTTGGGAAACTTCTTCAAGACTGGATAAATGAGGATCTTCCTAGAATTCCTACGGTATATATATAGAGCAGAATATTAGGGTTAGATAAAAGGAGAGCCCTGGTAACTCTGCCCACTGCCAGGAGTTCAATCCTGATCAGTTCAAGGTTGACTCAGCCTTCCATCCTCCCAAGGTCAGTAAAATGAGGACCCAGATTGGTGGGGGCAATATGGCTGACTCTGTGAACTGCTTAGAGAGGGCTGTAAAGCCCTGTGAAGTGGTATATACTGTAAGTTTAAGTGCTATTGCTATGTTGAATGTAGAGCAAACACCTTTATTGGTGTCCAACTCAGAAGGTCTGTATTTTCTGCTGGAGGATAATGCTTTGTGCCCAAATCTGATTAAAATATTTGTTCAAATACATCTATACTTCAATCACAGTCAGGTCATTAGTATCTAATTCACAAAGCACTAAACCAGCCCCTTTTTAATGGTCATGGAAGGAATCAGTGAACTTCAACCAAGTTTAACTTGGTTTTTGGAACTAACTTTGAAGAGACAACGCCCTGCTCTCCGTGTCAAGGAGAAAAGGAATGGAATATAAATAAATAAAGGATTCATCTGAGATGAAAGGCAGTGAGGATTCATTTGATCATTTCTGTAATCTGTGCTCTTTCAGTTTGACTTTGTAAAACTAATGGATGGAAAACAGCTAATTAAACAGGAACCAAGACATTCGGAAGAACTTCACCAGGGGCCCAGAAATCTAATTTTAATGTCCATGCAAGAAACTGGTTTCATAGAATATATGGACCAAGGAGCCTGGCACATGGCATTTTACAACGATGGCAAGAAGGTGGAGCAAGTGCTTATGTTAACAACAGCAATTGGTAAGAGATACTTCATATATTTTTTTTCTCTTAGATTTGATGGAGGCAGTAGGGCAGACATGTCAAACACAAGGCCCGGGGGCCGGATGTGGCCCGCGAAGTGGTTTCATGTGGCCTGCGAAGCCATCCTGGAAACAGTGAGGGAATGGCCCCCGCTGTCTTGGCCCTGGCCCAGGCCGGCCGGGAGCCAATGTACAATTTTGTGGTGGCCATCTATGCTGAAATGCATTCAGTCTTAGCTCCACAAGGCCGTCTGGAAACAGTGAGGAACCAGCCCCTGCCGTGTCGGCCCCGCCCCCTGGGTGCATGCTGGGGAGGTGTCACCCTTTGTGAGGAATGAAGAAATGGACCATGCCTTGGTGCTTGCCCCAGTCCCACCCCCTTCTGCCAGAGACCCTCAGATATGTCCCACTCCTGCCCAGGCCCCCACAGGCACCCTTGACGCGAACGATGTAGAGCTGGCCATGCCCACCCAGTAGGCCACACCCACTCCATCCACGCCCACCCAGTAGGCCACATCCACTCGGCCCCCCGAGGGCAACCACAATTCTGATGCCCTCAATGAAATTGAGTTTGACACCCCTGCAGTAGGGTCTCAGTACCTACAGTGTGCCGCAGATGTATCTGTGATTGTTATTTCATCAGCTCCACATATTTGGGGTTTATTAAGTTGGGAAAGGCTCTGAATCAGTTTATATAAACAAGGTTAGTGTGAATAATTACAATTGGCAAGGATTTATACCTTGACTAACCTTGACTAAGCCAGATTTTTTTAAAACAAATAAATAATCAAATTGAAATGGCTTAGCATGATATATAAACTCAGATACTTTTTCATAGAAAAAGAGTCCACCTGCCACTCACAATTTGGATTTCTTTCCAGATTTGTTGGGAACGTGGAATTCTGAAATGCAATTATATAGTAGTGCGGGAACATTGAGATTTTTCTGGTGGTTTCAGTACCGTGGAGTTCAAGATTAATTTAATAGGAATGCAAACGCAGCAGAATACGTTCAGATGAAATGGGAAGCTTCAGTTCTCAGTTCTCCGCACTTTCCATGAACAAGGTTGCTTAAAATGTCAACTGTATCTGAGAAACATGGCTTCTGGCTCCCACGCCAAGCAGAATTCATTCTCCAAGAAATCTTGGTTTATGATTCTGGCTTGTAAAGGACCCCAATAATGCTGTTTGCTCTACCTCAGAAGTCTTCAAACTTGGCCAATTTAAGACTTGTGGGCTTCAACTCCCAGAATTCCTTAGCTAGCATGCCTGGCTGAGGAATTCTGGGAATTAAAGTCCACAAGTCATAAAAGGGGCAAGTTTGAAGACCCGTGGGGTAGTAGAAGCTACAGTAAGTCCCTGCAGGATTACTCAACCCATGTTGCACAGATCAGCTCTGGGTGGTTTGCCATTTCCCTTAACAGAAGGAACCAGATGAGAAAAAAACACACACAGAGCCCATTGGCATGCTCCATTGGAAATATGCAAACTCAGGCAATATTTGTTTATTTATTTTATTTTTATTGGTGAAACAAAATTACAGATTCTAACAAAGAAAATAAGAAAATCAAAATGTGACAGGGACGATAGGTGCACCAGGACACTTATGCATGCCCCTTTAGGGACCTCTTAAATATGGAGTGAGGGCCGAAGTTAAGTTTGAATTAAAACTGGGAAAATTAATGGCTGAGACAACTGAGGCGTTATATGTTGAGACAATATATTCACATTGTTGGAGAGATACCTTAATTTACGATGATGCTGAGTGCTAGGAATGGGACTAGTCACTGCCATCCCCTGCCAAAGGATTGTGTGGTGTGCTATGCCTTGTTTGAAAAGGTAGCTTTCACACCAAGTGTGCATTTCTTCTCTTTTTGTTTGTTTGTTTTGGTCTTTCTCCGAACAGAAGTCATGGATGACTGTTCTACTAACTGCAACGGAAATGGAGAATGTATTTCTGGCCACTGCCACTGTTTCCCAGGATTCCTTGGTCCTGATTGCGCACGAGGTACAGATTTGAAACTGAACCCACTCACCCAAATATACAAACATGCCTACCTGTCTATCAAGATTCTCCACCATCCCAGTGATGCTTTTTTTTTTTCAAAAGGCAACTGGACTTCCTTGGGTTTCCCCTCCCCCCCTTTGAAAACATTTCACTTTTCTGCGAAAGTTAGAACCGCAGACGCTTCTTGGATGAGAACATGATCTGATGCAGATGTTTGACGCCGAGTGGCCTCTTCCTTCCACAGATTCCTGCCCAGTTTTATGCAGTGGAAACGGGGAATATGAACAGGGTCACTGTGTTTGTCGCAACGGGTGGAAGGGAGCCGAATGCGATGTCCCAGAGGAGCAGTGCATTGACCCCACCTGCTTTGGGCACGGCACATGTATCATGGGAATTTGCATTTGTGTCCCCGGTTATAAAGGAGAGATATGCGAAGAAGGTGGGTCTCTTTTTTTTTTTTTGTTCCTGGAATACTGTTTCCAAAGTGTCAAAAAGTTCAGGACTTAAAAAGCCTTCGCACTGCATGCCGAAAGGGGTGTGTGAAAGATTGTCTCGTGGAATGCTCTACGGCAGGGGTCCCCAACCCCCCGGTCTGTGGACCGGTACAGGGCTGTGGCATGCCAGCAACCACTTCGCACAAACAAGCAAAGCCCCATCCACGGGATGCAGGCAGCACACAAAACCACACACTCTCCAATCCATGGAAAAACCTCTCTCCATGGAACTGGTCCCTGGTGCCCAACCATGCTGGCTGAGGAATTCTGGGAGTTGAAGTCCACAAGTCATAAAAGGGCCAAGTTTGAAGACCCCTGACTTAGAGTTTGACAATTTGAAGCTTAAAAGGAAGGGTGTGTTTGTCTTCAAACCTTATTCCTTGAAAATGTAAGGATACTTTTATTTGATTTCTGTGGGCTATTTCATCTCCTTGCTTCCCTGTTTTATTTTCCAGAGGACTGCTTAGATCCTATGTGTTCTGGGCATGGAGTCTGTGTCCAAGGAGAATGCCATTGCTCCATGGGCTGGGGCGGAGTCAACTGTGAAACATCACTTCCCATCTGTCAAGAACAGTGTTCTGGCCATGGCACTTTTGTCTTGGAGACAGGGCTGTGCAGTTGTGACCCAAAGTGGACAGGCTCTGATTGCTCATCCGGTAAGGTGACTTGGCTCTGATCCATCTCAAATGCATTAAAACAGTTTACTTTTGAATAAAGAAGAGTATTGTCATCTGAATATGTGGGTTACTAATGTTCATCTTCATAGTCAACTTTCAAGGAAAGTTTGATGATTTGATTCTGGATGTGAAAAATAAGAGAACCACAAAAGGAATTTACCAATGGTGCAGTGGTTAGAATGCAGTACTGCAGACTAATTCTGTTGACTCCTGGCTGCTGGCAGTTCGATCCTGACCGGCTCAAGGTTGACTCAGCCTTCCATCCTCCCAAGGTCGATAAAATGAGGATCCAGATTGTTGGGCGCAACATGCTGACTCTGTAAACTGCTTAGAGAAGGCTGCAAAGCGGTATAGAAGTCTAAGTGCTATTGTTCTGCCTGTCTGTCTGTCATCTATCTATCTATCTATCTATCTATCTATCTATCTATCTATCTATCTATCTATCTATCTATCTATCTATCTATCTATCTATCTCTCATCCCATTGCCAGGAGTTCGATCCCAACCAGCTCAAGGTTGACTCAGCCTTCCATCCTTCTGAGGTCGGTAAAATGAGGACCCAGATGGTTGGGGATAATGTGCTGACTCTGTAAACTGCTTAGACAGGGCTGTAAACCACTGTGAAGTGATATCTAAGTCTAAGTGCTCTTACTATTACTTTCTCATCTGCACTAGCAAAATTTCTCTCACTGTCTCTAAGTTCCTGAGAATGAAGTTCTCCTTGAAATCCAAGTCTTTCCCACTCTGATGGTGTTTCAGAGGACCTTAAAAACCCGGCTCTTCTCCCAAACTATGGGATGGAGTGATTGTAGCCTCTGTTTGGTGTATGTGCGAGTGAGGGGTCCTTAGTGCTCTCTGACAGCTGATGCTTAGCACTAGCATTGATGATGTTCCCTAGTTTGGGTAATGAAACATCTACAAGAAAACAACCAAGCTCAGAGAGCACCAAAGATGCCTCCTTTCAACTCTAAGCTATTGTACACCAGGGACCTCTCATTTCAACCCTGAGCTATAAATATTTTTTGGTTCTTTGTATATGTGAGTTTTCTTCATTGACTTGGATCTGGTATCTGTTTATTTGTTATTTTTTAAAATGTTGCCTTGTAGAAGCATGATGGCTGAAGTGGTTGAATGCTGGGCAGGAGGTTAGCAAGTCCATGTTCGAGACCCAAGTGTTGCTGTGGGGTGGGATTGAGCTCCTGTCCTTCACTCCAGCTCCTGCCCAGGGACATAAAAAGAGCCACAATTGGGCATCCCCAGAGCAACGGTGATGTCACCGGCTCATCCTTTCCACCCGGAAGCACCTCGGTGCTTCTGACACAAGGGCAAAAAATATTTCTTGGTATTGTGAGCTACCTAGAGTCCAGGTTGATTCAGGAGTTGGGTAGCACCTACTCTGAATGGATGAATGTCAGAATATAAATTTTTGTCTTTGGATGTATACGTCTTCAGTATTGGCTCATTTTCACTGAAGCAGGAAATAAAAGCTGTAAGAAGAAGACCATCATACAAAGTCAGAATCTTGCACGTCCCCGGGCAATTAAGCACAAGACATGCAAGACGGATAGCCAGTACTGTTCTCCAAAATTTATTCATATAAAAGCACATGTGTACAACCTCAGGTTCTATATCTACTGCAGACAATGACGCAGCAGATAACCAGAATGGCGATAGCATGGAAAATGTTGGAGGACACCATTTCCTATCTCAGTACAATGATGCATAAATTAACCCGGCAATGACTAACGTTATGAATGTAATGTATATAAAACTGTAGTTTAGGAAATGTTTTGGTAGAGCGAGATTCTTATGTATGGATTATAAAATATTTAGCATTAATTTTACTTTCCATATATTGCACAAGTCAGAAGTTATTAAGGGGAGAAATACCTTAGAGAGCTGTGTTGGTTTAAGTAATTAAAATGAAAGATTCAAAGTGAATTCTTAATGCTGCTTAAATTAACGTAGGTTCAGTTGTCTCCTTTTGAGAGAAAGAACAGAACAAATCAAGCAAGAACTCTTCAGAATCAATATTTATCACGGTGATAAAAATTAATCAGCTTCCAGAATTCAAATATATACGTGAAATCATAACGGAGCGGCGATAGAACATTCTGTTTTTGTACTTTCATGTTTGAACTGAAGTTATCTTGGTTTCTTTCTCTTCTTGGAAAAGGAAAAAAAAATATCTTTGTTGCTTTCATTTAAGTCATGCAGCGGAATAAATGCCTCTGAAGATATACAGGTAGTTCTCGTCTTATGCCCACAATTGAGTCCAAAATTTCTGTTGTTAAGTGAGTTTTGCCGCATTTTACAACCTTTCTTGCCTCGGTTGTTAAGTGAATCATTGTAGTTCATAAGGTAGTCCCCAGGTTGTTAAGTGAATCTGGCTTCCCCATTGACTTTGCTCGTCAGAAGGTCGCCAAAGGAGATCACATGACAGTCACCGTCATAAATATGAAGCATCTGAATTTTAATCATATATGATCATGGGGATGCTGCAAAGGTTGTAACTGTGAAACACAGTCATAAGTCACTTTTTCCAGTGACATTGTAATTTTGGACTGTCACTAAATGAACTGTTGTAAGTCGAGGATTACCTGTAACAGTCTCGAAGTGTGAAAGGGGAAGAGCAACAACAGAAGAGGTTTTATCTATTTATTGATTGATAGCACTGTTCCAATATTTGAGGGGCTGCCACAAAGAAGATGGGGTCATCCTATTCTCCAAAGCACCTGAAGGCAGGACAAGAAGTGATGGATGGAAACTGATCAAGGAGAGAAGCAACCTAGAACAGAGGAGAAATATTTTAACAGTGAGAACAATTAACCAGTGAAGCGTCTTGCCTTCAGAAGTTGTGGGTGCTCCATCACTGGAAGTTTTTAAGAAGAGATTGGACAGTCATTTGTCTGAAATAGTATAGGGTCTCCTGCTTGAGCAGGGGGTTGGACTAGATGACCTCCAAGGTCCCTTCCAACTGTGTTATTCTGTTATTGTGTTCATGGAAAGAAATGGGAAGAACGCTTTCATCCTATATTTTTCCCCTTTTTCACACAAAGAAATCACTGTATTTGCAGATAGGTGTTTTCCTTCTAGCCAAGCAACAGTGAGCCAAGAGTGAGCCTAGCAATGCTTCATAATATAGCACATTTTGCATTATGTTAGTGCAGCAGGTGGAGGGAAAGGGTCTTACAAGTCAAGAGCAAACATGCTGACATAACCAAGTTAGAAATCCATAAAAAATGAAATCATTCTGTGTCAGGAAACAGGCAGGATACACTGCATACATTCCCTCAAGTTTCGAATGATAAAGAGGGTATAATACAGAAATGACTAATTTAGGATGCATTTATTAAAAAGAGAATTCCTAGTCCTGTCTATGTTACTTCAAATAAAGTTCATGCTTAAGATTGGTGGTGTCCTTTGAGGAAATCTTCCTTCATTTGGTTGCAGGCAATCCTGGATTTGCAACCATAATTGGGATCTGAATTTCTGTTGCTAAACAGAATCGCACTTAGACTTATATACCGCTTTACAGCCCTCTCTAAGTAATTTACAAATGCCAGCCTATTGCCCCCAACAATCTGGGTCCTCATTTTACCAATGTCGGAAGGATGGAAGGCTGAGTCAAGATCGAATTGCTGGCAATGGATGATAGATAGATAGATAGATAGATAGATAGATAGATAGATAGATAGATAGATAGATAGATAGATAGATAGATAGATAGATAGATAGATAAATAGATAGATAGATAGATAGATAGATAGATAGATAGATAGATAGATAGATAGATAGATAGATAGATAGATAGATAGATAGATGGATGGATGGATGGATGGATGGATGGATGGATGGATGGATGGATGGATGGATGGATGGATGGATGGACGGACGGACGGACGGACGGACGGACGGACAGGAAGAAAGAAAGAAAGAAAGAAAGAAAGAAAGAAAGAAAGAAAGAAAGAAAGAAAGAAAGAAAGAGATTATAGATATCTATTTATCATCTGAGAGAGAGCGATGATAAATAGATAGATAGATAGATAGATAGATAGATAGATAGATAGATAGATAGATAGATAGATAGATAGATAGATAGATAGATGGATGATATAGCAATAGCAATAAAACTTATATACTGCTCCATAGTGCTTTACAGACATCTCTAAGCAGTTTACAAATGCCAGCATGTTGCCCCCAACAATCTGGGTCCTCATTTTACCAGTCTTGGAAGGATGGAAGGCTGACCCAACCTTGAGCTCGTCAGGATCAAACTGCTGGCAATGGAGGGATGGAGGGATAGTTGGATGGATGGATGGATGGATAGATAGATAGATAGATAGATAGATAGATAGATAGATAGATAGATAGATATAACAACAGCAATAAGACTTATATACTGCTTCATAGGGCTTTACAGCCTCTCTAAGCTGTTTACAGAGTCAGCCTTTTCCCCCCAACAATCTGGGTCCCCATTTTACTGACCTCAGAAGGATGAAGGCTGAGTCAATCTCGAGCTGCGTCAGGTTCAAACTCCTGGCAGTGGGCAGAGTTAGCCTGCAATACTGCATTCTAACCACTGTGCCACAATAGAATAGAATAGAGAATAGAATAGAGAACAGAATATACAATAAAGGAAATTGAATGGCTTGTTTAGAATAGAATGGAATGGAATGGAATATAGAACAGAACAGAACAGAATATAGAACAGAACAGAATATAGAACAGAATATAGAACAGAATAGAATATAGAACAGAATAGAAAAGAATAGAATAGAATAACAGAGTTGGAAGGGACCTTGAAGGTCTTCTAGTCCAACCCCCTGCCATATATATCATTTGATATGTCATGAACTATGATATGTCACTAGTTCTCAACATGAACTAATGTTGCTGCTTCTGATCCTTAAAATCCAAATGAACCCTGGTGAAAGTTACAACTCTAACTGTTGGCACCTGAAATATCATTACCACTTTTGCAATTTGCAATTGCAATTGCTCTGCCTGTTAAAAAAAAAAAATAGGCACCCGATAACAGGTTTTGTTGAAACATTTAACAACAAAGAGGTCTTTGTATGAGATTCCTTTGCTCATGTAAATGAGAACATATAATTGTGATCTCCTTTTTGGATGCGAAGGAGAAAGTTCTTAGGAGCTGCCTCTTGAAACTAACAGATGTTGTTATTTTAGCTTGTGGTTACAGCTGCATCTTAACATAGTTTTCTGACAGTTTAAAGTTGTTGTTGTTGTTTTTTTTTAAAAAAACCCTGATAATTACTGGAAATGAAGCTGAATTGTGCGGTGAAGCTTATTTAAAGTTGTTTACTTTATATTTAACATTGCATGCATTAAGCTTTAATCAGCTGGTTAATCAACTAAACATTCGCTCTCGCTGATTAAAATAGTGGATTCACTGACTCAGCCGCCCTCACGAGAAGTTTTAGTGTAGCAACCTAATCAGTTTACACCAAAAATAAAACTTTATTCACCTTTCTTTCAGGTAACGGAAAACCTAAAAAGTGGGCAGTGCCTCTTTTTTAAAGGGAAGGTTATCTTTAAAGCATTGTAGCTTGTTCCCTTTCAAGCAGGGGTGTCAAACTCAATTTCACTGAGGGCCGCATCAGCATTGCGGTTGCCTTTGGGGGGCTGGGTGGGTGTGGCCAGAGTGGGTGCAGCCTACTGGGTGGGCGTGGATAAAGTGGGTATGGCCTACTGGGTGGGCGTGGCCAGTTCTACATCATTCGCGTCAAGGGTGCCTATGGGGGCCTGGGCAGGAATGGGACAGATCTGAGGGTCTCCGGCAGAAGGGGATGGGACCGGGGCAAGTGCCTAGGCATGGTCCACCGGGGCAAGTGCCAAGATGGCCACCACAAAATTGTACATTGGCTCCCGGCCGGCCTGGGCCAGGGCCAAGGCAGCGGGGGCCGTTCCCTCACTGTTTCCAGGATGGCTTCACGGGCCACATGAAACCACTTCGCGGGCCGCATCCGGCCCCCGGGGCCTTGTGTTTGACATGTCTGCTTTAAAGTAACAAAGAAGAATAGTCTCAAAAGTATAGCAGGAAAGCCCTTAACTCTCTGCCATCCAAACCAAATTGCCCCCTATTGATTAATCACTGTAAAGTTTTAATGGAATAATCCATCACTCAACCAATTAAAGCTTCCTACTATGCTAATAACGCCGAGAGAAACCCTACAGAGTGGGATCCGAGTAGACCTCCCAGAGGCAAAATAAATTAAATTTCAGGATCAGCGACTAGACTTACACCAGGTTGGCAAAAACAAGATTTGTTTTTAAACGTAGAGGAGACATTTATGCTTCACCTTTTAAATTGTAATAGGGGTTTTATATCCCACTGGTTTTTCTGCAGGAAACGTTGCTCGGAAAAGGCCCTGGATCTGCAAATCTTTTAAATTAATCTTTATTTTTTTTTAGATATGCTTTACCCCACCATTATTATTTTTATAAATAATTCAAAGTGACAAACATACCTAAGATTCCTTTCTCTTCCTATTTCCCCCACAACATCGCTGTGAAGTCTATTGGGCTGAGAGGCCCTGACCCAAACTCATCCAGGCACTTTCATGCCTAAAGTGGGAATACAACTTACCATCTCCTGGTAATTGGCCCAAAGTCACCCAGCTGGCTTTCATGGCTAAGGTGGAACTAGAACTCACAGATTCCTGGTTTCTAGCCTGGTACCTAAACCACTAGACCAAATTTCTTTCCTTCAAGATTAGGACACCAAGCATTTACCACCATTCTGATTTTAGTAACTCCATTACACCTAGTTTTTAAAAACTTGGGGAGACAGGTTTTGACTGGACCATGCCCATAGATGGTTGAATGTGTGTCCCATCTTGTCTGTTTGTTAGGATACAACTCACATTTACTGAAACAACTTCTATATACAATTCTGATATGCATTTAGTCAACACTTGACTAAATGGAGATCAAGGTCAGGCCCAGTGTGTGTGGTTCCTGTTCCTTCTCTCACAATCTGCACATGAAAATGTGTTAACATTTTAAGACTGTGTGTAGAGTTTAATATAGCGACATTAGTTTTGTTCCTGATAATCCCAAAGTCTAATAGAAGAAAAACAGTTGCATTGAGGCAGGGGGAAAGGGGGGGAAAAACATAAGGCAAATGTTAAGGAAATAGGATTTTTTTCCCTACTACAAAGTATGAATTATAAACTATAATAACTTGCTGATTTTTGGTCGTTCAGAGAATCCTGTACAGGTTTAAATTGACCTGTAGACCACCTAGAGGGCTGGTTAAATGAAACTACTTCAGAAGCGTATACTTATTTTTCTTATCCCAAGAAGTCAATATATTCAGTATTATTTTATGTATTATATTTTTATTACTTCTTAAGTAATTCTAAAGTAGTAAATATACCTAATACTCCTTCTTTCTCCTATTTTCCCCACAACAATAATCTTTTCAGGTGGACTGGGCTGAGAGAGAGGGCCTGGCCCAAAGTCACCCAAAGTGGGATTAGAATTAAAAGTCTCCTAGTTTCTAAGCTAGCACTTTAACTACGGTACTACACCAAACAGTCCCAATTTTAAATATTTCTTTAAATAACTGGATCTCCTATTTTTTATTTCTCACAGAACTCTGCACACTGGATTGCGGCGCCCATGGTGTTTGTGTGAAAGGAGCGTGCCAGTGTGAAGAAGGTTGGATAGGGCCCACTTGTGAAGAACGGACGTGTAATTCTCACTGCACGGAGCATGGAAAGTGCAAAGATGGAAAATGCGAATGCAGCCCTGGATGGGAAGGAGACCACTGTACCATAGGTGAGATTTGGGTGTACCTGACCCAAACTGGGATAGCTCAAGATAAGATAAGATAAGATAACCTTTATTTTCATTTTTTTTTTACTGTGGGCACAACGGCACACATCAAAAATGAAATTTAGTTGCCTCTCAAAGTGAAACACATACATGACACACACCTAAACATACTATGTACAACATATGTATAGACCCATACCCCTACATATACATAGCAAATAAATATTAAATACTGTCCATCTTGAATATATAATGGAAGGAGGAAGCTTGAGAGTTCACAAGGTTAATGCTGTATGGAATGAAACTATGGCTGAATCTGGATGTTCTGCTACGGATACCACGAAGCCCCCTCCTCCCAGAAGGTAACAAGGAAAACAGGTCGTGAAGAGGATGTGTGGTGTCCCAGATAATCTTACAGACCCTGCTCAAGCAACGCTTCTGTGCTACATCCTGGATGGGAGGAAGGGAACTGCCAATGATCTTTTCGGCCATTCTCACCACTCTCTGCACCGCCTGCACATTCAGTTTGGTTTGCACGGTGCCTGGATCAAGAACACTAAATTCTATCACACTGAAAACAAAGGCTTCAGAGCTGCAGTTAAATAGACAGCTTGACTTCTGGAAGATGGGGCATGATTATTTCATGGCTGTCAAACTATTCTCTCACGTCTCCCGCCTAGAAGGGGCAGTGGATGTAGTCAGGCTGAATCTCTTTGGGAGACATCAAACTAAGTGCCTTTAAGCAAAGTCAGGGACATCAGCACCACAAACAGCTCCCCGAAGGCTTCATGGCTGGAACTTTCAGCCTTTCATACTGCAAGAGAAGGAAGCTCTCTAAAGCAGTGGTTCTCAACCTTTTTAATGCCGTGACCCCCAACCAGTTGTAAGTCTAGGACTAAACCGGTCGTAAGTCGAGGACTAAACCGGTCATAAGTCTAGGACTAAACCGGTCGTAAGTCGAGGACTAAACCGGTCGTAAGTCGAGGACTAAACCGGTTGTAAGTCGAGGACTACCCAACCGGTCATAAGTCGAGGACTTTCCCTGCCCGGGAGTGCCGCGCATGCGTGGTTCTGCCCCCTGCGCCAGCCGAGGCGTAGCTGGCAAGCGGCAGAGACGGAGCAGGCCGACCACCAGCTGGCCCAGCTCAAGGGAGGTAAGGCACCCGCCGGAAAAGGGGGAAAAAATGGCGGACAGCCTTGCTTGGCGATCCCCATGAAATGGTCGATTGACCCCAAATGGGGTCGCAACCCATAGGTTGAGAACCACTGCTCTAAAGTCTTGTGTAAGCTGACGGTGTGTTATAGATGACACAACTCCGTAGAGGAATTGGCTTAGTTGTTTGAAAGGACTTTGTCTGATTTCGTATCCATGTCCTTCTGAAAGCTAAAAGATGCGGTGGGTGGCATCACAAACAGTTTGCGAGTCTGAAAAGGATAACAAGGCCAGTGAGGGAAATGGAGAAGACGTGGGAAACAGCCTAAACTTTATCCTACTCTGAGTCTTTCTGGCACTTATAACTCAGCTTAGTTTCTGGTTATGCATCTGGAACTCACACAGTATTAAGAAGAACGAGAAATAGCTCAGATGTAGAACCACAGAATGGCAGAGTTAGAAAGAAGTACAAAGATCTTCTAGTCTTGACTCTCTGCAGTGTATAGGAAAACCAATTAAAGTATCAGTCAAAGTTGGCTATCCAGCTTCTTATAAACCTCCAGAGATAGAGATCCCACAGCCTCCAGAGATAAAATGATCTGCAGTTATACAAATCTTGCAGTCAGAAATTTTTTTTTCTTTATACTTTAACAAAATCTAGGTCACTGCAACTTGTACCCATAATTTCTACTTCCAGTTTTGGGGGCCATGAAAAAGAGTTCTTGAGAATCCCTCTGCAGTTTCCTTGTAAGTTTAGTAAGTCAGTTTCTTTTGGAAACATTTGTTTCCTCTCTTAGCTGTCTATATTTCTGCAAATAAAAGGTGTGTCTGATCATTGTGGACGAGGAAGGGGTTGGCTTTAACTTCCAAAAGAAAATCAAATCCCTGTAAATTCAAACCATAAGGTGAGATGGTTGTGGAACAGGTTGAGGAAAGAAGATGGGTGAACCTGTTTCTTTAGAAATCAGAAGAAGATACGTGTGAAAAATAATTTCTGCAGAGCTTCTGTCACTTAGCTATAATGGCAAAGAGAACATTTAATGGGTGAAGTTGCTCATGGAAATGTGTAGGAAAAAAACTTTCATTGACTAGTTTTTCCCTTACACCCCACTACGAAACTGTGGCATTTGCAGAAAATTGTTTCCCTTCTAGCCAAACCACCACCAGCCAGGTGTGAAGCAGAGTTCTAGCAACAGTTCAAAGATCAGCTGTAAAAATGTTTCATGCACGAAAAGATCCAGGAGAAAGCGAAGTGTGAATCAAGCAACGCGACAAAGATTCTGGCAGTTCCTCACAAGAGGACACAGAATGTTGCTTTCCACAGAAAGTCATCTCTACTGGCCAACTTTCAATCACATTATTCAAGACTCTCTCCTAAACCACTGAACTGCATTAGTTCAGAAGGTAACAGAAGCTTTCATTTTTAGCCTTCTGAACTTTTCAGCACTCTGGATCTTAACCTATTATCATCAGAATAGAATAGAATAGAATAGAATAGAATAGAATAGGATAGGATAGGATAGGATAGGATAGGATAGGATAGGATAGGATAGGATAGGATAGGATAGGATAGGATAGAATAGAATAGAATAGAATAGAATAAGAATAAGGAATAGAAGATAGAATAGAATAGAATAGAATAGAATAGAATAAGAATAAGGAATAGAAGATAGAATAGAATAGAATAGAATAGAATAGAATAGAATAGAATAGAATAGAATAGAATAGAAAAAGGAATACAATATAGAATAGAATAGAATAGAATAGAATAGAATAGAATAGAAGATAGAATAGAATAGAATAGAATAGAAGATAGAATAGAATAGAATAGAATAAGAATAAGGAATAGAAGATAATAGAAGATAATAGAATAGAATAGAATAGAATAGAATAGAATAGAATAGAATAGAAGACAGAATAAGAAAAGAGAAGAGAAGATAGAATAGAACAGAAGATAGAATAAGAATATAGAATAGAATCGAATATAGAATAGAATAGAAGATAGAATAAGAAGAGAAGAGAAGAGAAGAGAAGATAGAATAGAAGGTAGGATAGAATAGAATAGAATAGAATAGAATAGAATCTGGAAGGGACCTTGGAGGTCTTCTAGTCCAACCCCCTGCTCAAGCAGGAGAACCTATACCATTTCAGACAAGTGACTGTCCAGTCTCTTCTTTAAAACCTCCAGTGATGGAGCACCCATGTTTTCTGAAGGCAAGCTATCCAGGTATGATCTGGGATGCAGATTCCCTGTTTTTCCCCTGCTTGGTGATGCAAGTCCTGATCTCATCTGTCTCCTCTGCTATTGCCTCACTTTTGGAGAAAAAAAAAATCCTCACTAGACATCCTGAAAATTAAATGCAGTGTTTTGTTCCAGATTAGCTTAAGTGAACTTCTTTGATATAGTGAGTCTGTACAAAACGATATCAAGAGAATAGCTAGAAAACATATATCCACTTTAAATTAATTTAAGAAAATGAAACAGTTTAAATACACTGATTCTTATATTCTCTGCCTTTGTAGGATTTAAATATTAGCCAAGTTATTAAAAGTGTTCATTTATCTTTGTTTCCTTTATCCCCAAGGCTAATTTCTAATTATATTTCTAATACAAATCTAAAATTCTCAGATCTTTTCAGAAGGCATTCCTTCACTGTAGAAATACAATTGTTACATTTTAATGAAAAATAATACTTTCCCCCCAAGTCGGTTACTAGTAAGTCTTGGCAAGTCGTCGTTCGGGAGTTCCCAAAGTGTTTTTGTCCATAAATGTTTTAATTGCATGCAGGAAACATGGCTCTCTAATATAATAAGAACAAGTTGGTTACATACCAGAATTTTATCAAGAGAATGGAGTTTGCCCAGTTTAGTTTGAGGTACTCTTTCGGCTTAATTTCTGGATTTCCATTTAAAAAAAGCCCTACGTTTTTACTTCTTATCTTCTTGGTTCAATTTTAAACAGATTATCAAATTTAGGTACCATCTATCTCACACTGAGGGTGACTCTGAGTGGTGCACAGTTAGAAGCACAAAAGTTTAAAACCATATAATATGGTTTCTTTCATAAGAAGCAGGATGCTGTCTGATGTTTTCTGGCAGGGATCAGCACTAAATTGGCCCTAGATAAGAGTTGACGGAATTCAAGAGGGTTTTGACTTTGGGCTGCTTGTGGGAATGTAATGACTCCAGGCTGATTCCTCTCTTGACTCCACCCACAAGGCTCTGCCTATTAATAATAATAATAACAACAACAACAACAACAACAACAACAATAATAATAATAATAATAATAATAATAATAATAATAATAAAGTTGGAAGGGACCTTGGAGGTCATCTAGTCCAACCCCCTGCTCAGGGCAGGTAACCCTATACCATTTCAGACAAATGGCTGTCCAGTCTCTTCTTAAAAACCTCCAGTGTTGGAGCATTCACCACTTCTGGAGGCAGGTTGTTCCACTGGTTAATTGTTCTAACTGTCAGGAAGTTTCTCCTTAGTTCTAGGTTGCTTCTCTCCTTGCTTAGTTTCCATCCGTTGCTTCTTGTCCTGCCTTCAGGTGCTTTGGGGAATAGCTTGACTCCCTCTTCTTTATGGCAACCCCTGAGATATTGGAACACTGCTATCATGTCCCCCCTCGTCCTTCTCTTCATTAAACTAGACGTACCCAATTCCAGCAGCCGTTCCTTATATGTTTTAGCCTTCTCCTACACAGAATCATCTCTTTTTGTTCAATACTTGTATGTTCTGGGTAGGTCTGTGGGAGAAAAAAGGGCTAATAATGCATAGACTTATAGAAGAATTGGAGCCCTGGTATATCTTGAGCACAGTGTGTATTTCAAACTGACAATACAGCACCCTTAGACAGATAACACTGATGATTAAAAACACTGTACTTATTGTTTCCACTGGAAACCCATTCTAATGGCTACTTAGGTAACAGGATTAGATTAATGGTGGTTTCCATTGATACAGATCGTAAATAGCCTGTTTAAAACACAGCAGAGGCTCTTAATCTCAATCAGCCGAATGGCAAATTAATACAGAAAGGTTTATTTGTTTTCATTTCAGTACATAAATGTAGTGGGTTGTCATTCTGCTTCCTTCTGTGTTAAAGTCACCATTAGTTAAAAAGCTGTGAATGTGAGAACTGCAAGGCGGAGAAGGCCACGTGGAAGATATACAGTATTTCTTTCTCTCTTTTTCTGAACTTCAGTTCTGCAGTTGTAGAACAGGGAGGCACCATCTGAAACTTCCAAATTTAACTGTGCCCCATGGAATTCCTCTAAAAATCAGTCCCCAATCACAATGTCGATAGGAAAGAAGGGGAAAATTAATGAGGAGGATTAATCTTATGCACAGGTTTTAATTTGACTTAATTGCAATTAAATTTCATTTGGATGCAACCTCATTGACTTGTTTCAACCAATCCGGGCACTATTTAACGGCCAACTTTAAGGACAGTTTGAAAGTTTGTTTTTTCCCACCATGCTGTAACCGAGTTGAAGTTTTAAGACAGTGAAAATCTTTCAGTTTAGAAGGTGGGCATTGATTGCGCATCATGTCTTTTTTTTTTCTTCCCAAGTACAGTAGCTTGGTTTTGTGATCCACTCCCACAGTTGAATTTGTGGGCCCACGTGAACTCACAACCCATTTAGAATATGTATTTAAATTGTCACAACTGAAGGAGCTGCCAGATAAATTATTCATTCTAAGGTGTTTTTCAGGTTCAGAAGATATGAAGCAAAGCCTAAGGGGCTTCTCACATTAGTAGGGTGATGAGAATAATGCTCAACACACTTGCAAAATAAAGTTGACAGTTCCCCTCTTATAAACTCCATCATTGACCTTACAAAATGCTAGAGAGTACACAGCATATCCTTTGTCAGTAATGAGGCATGCGCTAGCAAAAGTTATGACACAGAAATGCAGTCTGTTCATCACATATCCAGTTATCCTGTGCTTTGGTGTGTTCCAATTATGAATTTGTCGGGTTGAAACTTATTATACAATTCTGGAAAGAGTACTATACTTTGAAATTGGATTGGATGTTGAAACTGAAATTGGATTGTCGGTATGTATTTTTAGTGAACAGTTAAATTGATTCTTCTATTTTTTTTTTTTAAAAAAGACGATGACTTTAAACAATTGTGATCAAGGTTTTTTGAATTGTTCTGTTTATAACAATTTCAAGGCCACTGCTTCCTTTTTTTACTGCTATGCTTGTTTTGTTATTGTGTTCATCTAGGAATGCTATTTTATAGCATTTTTATAGTTCATATATATATATATATATATATATATATATATATATATATATATATATATATATATATATATATATATATATATATATATATATATATATATATATATATATATATATATATATATATATATATCTAAAGAATCACAACCGTGAGACCACCAGGAGATAAAAAACTATAATCAGTTTATTTACAATTAAAAGCACCTAG